>NC_036844.1:11791158-11801158 GCF_002910315.2 Salvelinus sp. IW2-2015 | reverse complement strand
TGATTCAGTTTATCAACCAGCTAATTCTTAGAATCAGGTGRGCTAGATTAGGGTTGGTGCGAAAARMTWCAYGACGGTAGCTCACCAGGAACTGGGTTGGAGAGCCCTGCTTTAGTTTTATATTCAGTCCGTTGCTGCCTRCGGGTTGTTTATACCTCGTTCCTCTCGTATCACGGACCAGCAAGCTACCTGCCTACCCAATGTTTCCTCTTCACCAAGCCATAGTCCACATAAGGGCAGGTCACACATGGCAGGCAGCCCACTTCTGATTTCTGCCAAATTAGCTGCAAAAGACTTGATCTGATTGATCAAAAAAACAATTTGTGGCAAAATAATCAGAATTGGGCTGCCTGTGTAAACACAGATGTCGCATCATGCTAATGTTAACCTTTTATTGGCCACCATACTATTTAGACTCACACAATCTAGGAATGCCTATCGCTATGTAATGGCATGGAGATCCATCCTGCCATGATTCATCTCTCTCTTATCTTGCTCCCTTCTCACTTTTCTTCCACTAAACTACAGTACTTCTCCCTCTCTCCGGTTGGTCGCCTAAAGCTGCCACTCCTCCCTGGGGCTACAACCACATCCACCTCCACCCATGATGCCCGCCTCCTGATAATACAATAACGGTCTGGGGTTGTTTTTCATGGTTCGGGCTAGGCCCCTTAGTTCCAGTGAAGGGGAATCTTAACGCTACAGCATACCATCACATTCTAGACGATGCTGTGCTTCAAACGTTGTGGCAATAGTTTGGGAAAGGCCCTTTCCGGTTTCAGCATGACAACACCCCCGTGCACAAAGCGAGGTCCATACAGAAATGGTTTGTCGAGATCGGCGTGGAAGAACTTGACTGGCCTGCACAGAGCCCTGACAGCAACCCCATCGAACACCTTTGGGATGAATTGGGAATGCCAACTGCGAGCCAGGACTAATCTCCCAACATCAGTGCCCGACCTCACTAATCCTCTTGTGGCTGAATGGAAGCAAGTCCCCGCAGCAATGTTCCAACATCTATTGGAAATCCTTCCCAGAAGAGTGGAGGCTGTTATATCAGCAAAGGGGGGACCAACTCCATATTAATGGCCATGACTTTGGAATGAGATGTTTGAGGGGCAAGTGTCCACATACTTTTGGTCATGTAGTGTACTTCTCAGGCTCTCCGGGTTGGTCGCCTAAGGCTGCCACTCCTCCCTAGGGCTCAACCACATCCACATCCACCTCCACCCATGTTGCCCACCAACTGATAATACCATGCTTCCAAGGTCCACCATGATGACATCCCCTGCGGCCTCCACTGCCGTATTCCACCACCATCAACTAGGCCCAAACCAGCTCCAGACCTGGATTCTCACACAGCTTCCACAGACTACGACCTGGCATCTGACACAGCCTTCTGCTTTCACGTCGCTGCGGCTACAGCTCCACCTGACGGCCCAGCAGCTTCCAGCAGGCCACACTCTCTCCCTCTCCCCGCTCTCTCTTTTTACCTGAACACAGGTACTCTTCCCTCTCCACTATCTCCCCCCTTTCTCTTACGCACCCGAACAAAGATGACGATCCAGCATCTGCCACAGCCTCAACAGCTCCCTCTGCTCGCCCAGCGATGCCCATTCCTACTGCGTCTTCCAGCGCTGCTCCCCCTGCAGGCCTGGAGGTTGCAGCCATCTTGTCCTCATGCCACAGGCCACAATCCCATCCCTCCCCACCCCAAGCGCAATGTGCAACATCCCCCTTCACTATCCTGACCATCTCCAGGCTTGCCTGCARTCCACCATCAGACCACATAGGATTCTTCGCCTATGCAAGCTATCTGGCATCTTCCCCATCGAGTCTAGTTCTTCAAGGTTTCTTCCTTCTAGGGAGTTTTCCTATGCTAGCTTTCAGTGTCAACAGAATTGCTTCTTAACAAACTTCAATCTGATCCTGTCCGCAATCCACCATAAGACCCTCTACACATCAAGTTATGGCTGCCCGCGACTTCAAGATCATGACTAGAAGCTAWCATAGAACCACTATAGACTTCCTTTTCCACATGTGAACAATGCTATACAAGAACCATTCTTCCTAAGTAATTCTTCAAACTACAAGATCTAAGCTCAAGATTGCCCCATCTTCACCACCAAATGCAGTAAGAGGACTTCACTACCTCCTTCCTATCTCAACTCAGTTCCCATCTCAACTCAGATGTTTCCCATCCACATCATCTGCCCCCTGGTCCCTGGACTCTCAGGCAATCAGAACTATGATCTTTCCATTCCAACCACCAAACCCTCTGACATGTTCACGCTGCTTTGTTCACAGACGTCTCGGGAGTCCTGACCCTTCCTTTTTGGGGATTAACTCCGCACCGAGAAGCAGAGACCACTAGTAATCCCATCCCAAAACTCAGTCTTCATCTCCCCTTCCCTATCCTGTGACGACCAAGCAACTATCCTCCCGAACGATCAAGSTCCACCAACCATCTGAACCATCAAGCTCCACCAACCATCTGAACGATCAAGCTCCACCAACCATCCTGAACCATCAGTCTCACCAGCCATCCTGAACATTCAAGCTCCACCAACCATCCCTGAACCATCAAGCTCCACCAACCATCTACTGAACCATCAGGCTCCTCCAACCATCCTGAACCATCAAGCTCCTCCAACCATCCTGAACCATCAAGCCTCCCCAACCATCCTGAACCATCAAGTCCACCAACCATCCTGAACCTCAAGCTCCACCAAACCATCCTGAACATCAAGCTCCTCCAAACCATCCTGAACCATCAAGCTCCCCCAACCATCCTGAACCATCAAGCTCCAACTCCAACCATCCCTGAACATCAAGCTCCACCAACCATCCTGAACCATCAAGCTCCACCAACCATTCCTGAACCATCAAGCTACTCAACCATCCTGAACCATCAAGCTCCTCCAACCATCCCTGACCATCAAGCTACTCCAACCATCCTGACCATCAAGCTCCCAACCATCCTGAACATCAAGCCCTTCCAACCATCCCTGAACCTCAAGCTCCACAACCATCCTGAAGAACACATCAAGTTCCACAACATCCTGAACCATCAAGCTCCCAATCCCAGACCATCCTGAACCAGTCTGAAGCTCCTCCAACCATCCTGAACCATCAAGCTCCTCCAACCATCCTGAACCATCAAGCTCCACCAACCATCCTGAACCATCAAGCTCCACCAACCATCCCTCCTTCGAGCATCCTGAACAGTCACGCTCACCTTCAATCATCCAGTGTCTTCCTCTCAAATCCTGCCTACAAAGACATTTCCATTCTACAACCACCTATCATCAAACCTCACTCCAAGCTCAAGCTCATTTCAGCATGACATCATTCTCTATTCATACCTTGCAACCTTTCCTGCATTAAGCTATATCAAACGTGCATAGCTATACGTTGACGGTGTGGTCTGTACCTAGTGAATACATGTTAGAACACCAAAAGAGCTCTGTATTCCATAGAAAACCTACTAGTCTTCAGTACTAGAAGCATGTCGTTGTCACAGTAGATAATCATGAAGAGTCCCACGTTGAGTTGAGTTTAAACTGGTGCGTCAAAGAAACCCCTTCTCCTGAKCTTCCATGTCCCTCCAAGAATGTCTGAACACAGTATCTGTGGTTGATCAAGTTGGGCAATTATATGCAGCTAAAAGGAAAGTCAGCAGTGTGTGTTACAGTAGAAAGTTATTGGGGCCTGCCAACCTCCAGACAGCAGGGCAGGTACCAGAGCACGCTCTATAGACACCACAGAAGGTTGGTGGCYCCTTAATTGGGGAGGACGGCTCATGGTAATGGCTGGAATGGAATACATGGAATGGTCATCGAACTCATCAAACACGTGGTTTCCATGTGTTTTGTTGCCATTCCATTCGCTCRTTTCCAGCCATTATTATGAGCCGTCCTCCCCTCAGCAGCCTCCTCTGATGGACACTATGAATATAACTCAGAACAACTATTACCTGTCCCTTAAGATGGTTTCCTTATATGGCTGCCCTGCAGCACACAAACACACACACACACACACCGTTCCTTTTGACCGCTGTCTCTTCCCATCACACAGACACAGCCCTCCCTCTCTCCGTCAGAAAGCCTCATTTATTTCTTTGGTGGCAACATTTATCTCCTTCTCCTCTTGCCAAACCCTGAGCGGTCCCCATCAGCCTCTGACGTCTACAGAACTGATGATGAAGGGCTTGTTTTGCCATTTGAGCGTAAACTGCTACCATCGATCACTCCCCCTCACGTCATGCTATGTTTGGGATAGGGAGATGGAGGGTTGTGARGGTAGATTTTTCTTTTCACAGCAACAGCCCATTTTTTAACACTAGAATAACTTCAGATGGTCCCTTGGTGTCGGTCTCTGTGTCTGTCTCRGTGTCTTTCACCTAACAATGGGGCTTCARACTGAAAGGATCGGCTCTCGCTGGTGCCTGTTATCTGTAGTAGATCTGTGGTCCTTCTCTCTCTAATCCATTTCCTGAATGCAACAGGAAGTCAGCAAAGCCTGACAGGACTGACTGACTGTATGTCAGCGATAGCCACAACCAGGGTCTATCTACACTCCAATGGCCAGGGATCAGCCATCAGTAGGCTGATAGAGGGAAACGTTTCCTCCAATGGGGACGGAGGACTGTATTGTTCAGAGGCATATCAGCCTATTAGAAAAAGACACTCAAACCACTACATCCAAGGTTGTCCTTTACGGTTTCTCTCTGTATGCCCCCAAAATAACGTAAAGAGGGAAAGCGAGAGAATAATAGAGAGAGAGAGAGCAAGAGAAAGAAAGAGAGGGATAAGAGTGAGAAAACGAGAGAAGGAAAGGGATAGAGGGAGAAAGAGAAAGAGAAAGAATAAGTGTGAGATTTTTCTCCCCCGGGGGGGGGGGGGGTTAGATGTAAAGAGACAGAGAGACGGATCGT
Organism: Salvelinus sp. IW2-2015; assembly: GCF_002910315.2. Classification (NCBI taxonomy): domain Eukaryota; kingdom Metazoa; phylum Chordata; class Actinopteri; order Salmoniformes; family Salmonidae; genus Salvelinus; species Salvelinus sp. IW2-2015. The sequence continues at coordinate 11,796,222 of NC_036844.1, read as the reverse complement.
TCAGACGTTTTCACACCGTGGTGCTCTCCTTCAGCGACAGATGGAAGCTCATGCTAACAAACAACACGTGAGGTCCAGCCTCCAGGACAGTTTTCCAGGACAGGTGGGTTTGTTCTGCCAAACAGCATTGGTCATCCCCTGGGGCCTAATGACAGACAGAGTGAACGAGAGATGGAGAGAGTTGCCATCATAGAAGTACAATGAARTAGATTACTAGAAAGAGAATCCCATTCAAATCTATGCTCTGCGGTCATCACTATCTAACCATTCTATGTAACGCACGTACGCACGCGCACACACACATACATACACACACACCACACACAGCATGCCCCCCTCCTACCCTATGYGTTTCAGTATTGAGTGGGATAATCTTCCTGTTTCAGTGTAACTGAAGGGTTTGCATGGTCTTTGCATCAGTTATGACTATGGTTGCACATTTTGGGGAATATTCAGAGGTGGAAACTTTCCGTGGGAATTAACGGGAATATATGGAATTAATGGAAATATTAGCAAATTAATATTAATACCATTTAAAACGAGATGTTTTTTGCATTGGATATATTTATCATAACATATGGAGACAGAKACATAAACCTTTTACCTTATCATAAGTAGACATAATTGCAAATGATTAAATCCTTCCAATAGAAATAAAAACAACAATTTAGTTACGAATTGAACTTTAATTAAATGAATTMACTCTTCACATGGGARGATTTCACTGAASAASAAAYGAAAGGGAATATTMAATGATCCCCAATGATCCATCGCATCTCCCAAAAACGTTTCCAACATACATCTGTAAAATGATAGTCTAGAAACTAAAGTTTTTGTTGTCTTCCTCTCAGGCTTCCATGTCTTCTCCCTGGACCTCCTCAATGTCCACCTCTTGAACATCAGACTCTGAGGCCTCCTCTTCACTGTCACTTTCCAACCTTGAGGATGGCTCGCTGTCAAGCTCAAAAAGCCTCAAATTTGCCCGGATGGCCATCAATTTTTCAACCCATGTATTGGTCAGCGTGTTGCGTGCTTTAGTGTGTGTTCCCAAACAAGGACCAGTTGCGCTCTGAGGTGGCTGATGTTGGTGGGATTTGGAGGATGATGGAGGCAACAGGGGAAAGAGCCTCAGATCCACAAAGTCCCTTCCACCAGGTGGCTGATGAGATATGTTGGCACGACTGCCATATTGCATCTCCATCCCAAAGCCCCTGCTTGGAAGTGTACTTCGCCAGACTGCCTAGAACCTTGCCCTCATCCAGGCCAAGGTGGCGAGACACGGTAGAGATGATACCATAGGCCTTGTTGATCTCTGCACCAGACAGGATGCTCTTGCCAGCATACTTGGGGTCCAACATGTACGCTGCGGTGTGTATGGGCTTCAGGCAGAAGTCTTCACGCTTTTTGATGTATTTCAGAACTGCAGTTTCCTCTTCTTGGAGCAACAGTGAAGTGGGCAGGGATGTCTTCTCTTACATTTGCAAGCAGAGTCTGAACATCAGACAGGATGGTATTGTCTCCCTCAATCTGTGCAATGGCTACTGCTATAGGTTTAAGGAGTTTCAGGCTGTTTCCCACTCTCTCCCAAAATACATAATCTAGGAGGATCCTCTTGATGGGGCTGTCCATATCGGCAGACTGTGATATGGCCATTTCTTGGAGAGACTCCTTCCCCTCCAGGAGACTGTCAAATATGATGACAACACCATCCCAACGGGTGTTGCTGGCCAGCTTCAATGTGGTGCTCTTATTCTTCTCACTTTGCTTGGTGAGGTAGATTGTTGCTATAACTTGATGACCCTTCACATACCTAACCATGCCCTTGGCTCTCTTGTAGAGTGTATCCATTGTTTTCAGTGCCATGATGTCCTTGAGGAGCAGATTCAATGCATGAGGAGCACAGCCAATGGGTGTGATGTGAGGGTAGGACTCCTCCACTTTAGACCAAGCAGCCTTCATGTTCGCAGCATTGTCTGTCACCAGTGCAAATACCTTCTGTGGTCCAAGGTCATTGATGACTGCKWTCATCTCATCTGCAATGTAGAGACCGGTGTGTCTGTTGTCCCTTGTGTCTGTGCTCTTGTAGAATACTGGTTGAGGGGTGGAGATGATGTAGTTAATTATTCCTTGCCCACGCACATTCGACCACCCATCAGAGATGATTGCAATACAGTCTGCTTTCTCTATGATTTGCTTGACCTTCACTTGAACTCTGTTGAACTCTGCATCCAGCAAATGAGTAGATAAAGCATGTCTGGTTGGAGGGGTGTATACTGGGCGAAGAACATTCAGAAATCTCTTCCAATACACATTGCCTGTGAGCATCAGAGGTGAACCAGTTGCATACACAGCAGACATTCATCAGCATTTCTCTGACTACGTTCCTCCATTGAGTCAAAAAACTTTCGATTCCAGGAGGACAATGAGCTGTTGCTATCGGTAAGGTGTCTGATTRATCATTTTCACCTCGAATAGAAGTAGAGGTACTTTTGTCAGAGGTTGCTTGTWGTGAGCGCTGAGGGAACTTTATGCACTTGGCCAGATGATTCTGCATCTTTGTTGCATTCTTCACTTATGATTTGGCACAGTATTTGCAAATGTACACAGCTTTTCCTTCTACATTAGCTGCAGTGAAATGTCTCCACACATCAGATGGTGCCCGTGGCATTTTCCTGTAAAGATTAGATMATTATATTTTTTAAACCAAATACAATTCCATGTACAGATAAATAGTTAAGCAGTTAGATTAAACATCTCCTTTGTAAGATAAATGTTTTAAAATTAAACATGTATGGAAACAGGTGAATTTACACTCCTCAGTTAGCAGGCTCAAGAAAGCTAAAACCCACATGGTATAGCAGCAAAAACTAACTAGCAGAAATTGTTAACAAGTTAGAAATTATTTAAACACACTTTGCTGTAGTCTACTATTTACTAGTTAACAAAAAAATAATGTGTCATATAAAATATATTCACCCCACCCATTATTGTAATCAAAACTTACCAGAAAGCATATAGCCCTTGGCTCAGGCAGTGTAGTAGTGTGGGCTCAATAGCATCTCATTAGRGTGCAAGATCTTGAGAATCAGCTGTACATGTGATGGAAGAGTGCACTGCACATGTGATGGAAGAATGCACTGTGCATGCAGAGGCTTGCAATTCCATTGAATTGGGGATAGTTTAACCAAAATATGCCACAAGACCTATTTCCTTATGTTTATCCCACGAAAAAGGTTAACTGTTATAAGCTAACTTTTTTGATGAATTTAAGAAATATTCCCCAAATTCCAGGGCTTAATTTAACATGGAAAATTTCCGGGAAAATTCTGGGAATTTACCGGAAAGTTTCCGACCCTTTGCAACCCTAGTTATGACGTCCCTTGTGATTCCTGTTNGGGAATTTACCGGAAAGTTTCCGACCCTTTGCAACCCTAGTTATGACGTCCCTTGTGATTCCTGTTTTACTGTAAGACTTTCACTTCTTATGACTTGCTTGCTGCAGGAGAAATGGGACAGTTTCCATTGAGAGGGAATGTGGTGACTGACATGATTGCTGCAGTTTTTCCACCTGCACTAAAAGGTCAATGTCATCATGAGAAAATCAAGGGACATGAAGAACTATAGAGAGGAAATGTATATTAGGCAGTATACAGTATATATCCAAAAGAAAAATAGTAAAATAGAAAGAATCAGAAGAACGTTATCGCTCTTCAACAATGTCAACAGGAATCATTCCTGTCCTAAGAGGGGATCGGTGAGGCAGAAAGCACCATGGAAGCAGGGCCCAGGGTAAGGACATGTAAGCTTACACTGTTATCTGGAGACAAAGCTCAGGAGGCCCCTTCCGTGTCAATCTCCCTGCCGATCAGAGTCACTCTGTCAGGTGGTGGGACACTGGTATGTGGGGGTGGAGATAAGACAAGGGGTCACTGTCAGGAGGGAGGAGAGTTAGCGATACGGCAAAGGAGAGGGGAGGGGATCAAATCAAATACATCAGAGAAGAGAGGAGATGAGAAAAGCTGTAATGGCTCCTGCTGATACCAGGCGATACCTGAGAGGAAGAGAGGAGGAGGAGGAGGAGAAGCACAACCCAGTGGAGGAAGAGAGATTAAAGTCCAGTCATACAGGAGAAATACACTCAGATCGATAGTGTAGYTCTTAAACAGGCAGGGAGAAAATGGATGAAGAGAAATGAGATATGGTCGGCTCCTGATGAGTGCACATCAGTTCAGTTCTGCAGAGCTGTATAACCCTGGGCTCTGGAGGATTTTCTGACCCCCTGAAAACATCTTTGTTTTATTATTAATATTTCTTCCGAGCTTCAGGGCATTATTTCCATTTGGTTGATTTGTCAGTCTCTCTCTCTCTCTCTATTTATCTCCTTCTCTCTCGTTTTCTCTCCCTCTCTCTTTCCTCTGTCTCTTTTCTCTCTCTCTTTTTTCAATTTTTCTCTCTCTCTTTCTCTCGCTCTCTTTCTTTCTTTCTTTCTTTCTTTCTTTCTATCTCTCTCTCTCTCTAAACACCAGTTTATAGTGTTACATAATGGGGAAAAGAAAAGTGTGTCTAATTTATTCTTCAATATTTAGCCCCATTAGAGACTCGACTGCCTAAGTAGAAAATGACCATGTAATATGGTAATGAGGGCAAGAAATACCTCCATAAAAACACACAAAATCTAGCTTTATTTTCAGATCTGTAATGGACTGTCATCCATTAGACAAAAAGTACTTTTATCACCCTGACTCTTTATGGCTGGGTTGAAGGTACAAACAATGCCTAGGTCACCATCAAGACCTACGTAAAATAATAATTACTCAACAGAACCATTAGCACGGTTCGGTTTAAAAGGACCTCATGCCTGATTCATCCTCTTTGGCATTTCCCTTCTATCAAAGTGCATATCCCCTTTGTCTATGTTTAGATTTAACATGCTTGGAAAACATTGCAAATCGTGTGCATTTTGTCCTGCTATGATGATGGACATTTATGTAATGTAACAAAACACCTGGCACTAGTGTCCTCTGTTCTGGAGTCTGGCAGTAGTGTCCTCTGTTCTGGAGTCTG
>NC_036844.1:11789873-11790864 GCF_002910315.2 Salvelinus sp. IW2-2015 | reverse complement strand
TTTTCCACTAGTTTAGGCATTGATGTGAGTCAGTGTGAGACCCATTTCCAATTGAAGATGACTTACAGTCGTGACATCACTGCAGGACTCTTCACACAGCTGCGTACCCTCAAACCCGACTGGGGTGATCTCAAATCCTTATCAATTAGCTGTGCTGCTCGGTGGGGGGGTGCACCAGGTGTCTCACCGTGACAATACACACTCTGACCTTTAATCAAGCCAGCACTCGTCAGCAACACCCACACCATGTGGAGAGAGGGGGGGAGAAGAGTATTACTCATACATACGTCAGACATACGGCACTTTTAATGAAGGAGAACTTGAAATGCGGCTTAATGAATCCTTCATGAACCCTTTATAAAGGAAATCAGAAGTAATTGATAAGTAATGTCATGCCATATAAAAGGTGGCAGAAAGGTTGATTGTGTTCAGGGTTTTTTCTTCTTCAACAAACAGGTAGAAGACAGTGGGCTTATTGAGGCTCCGATATTTGTATTTGGGTAATATCACTGAATATCTGTTTGTGATTAATTCTGTGTACAGGAAACCAAATATGAAGTACTGTTTGACCCTAAATGAACCATAAAGCTTTAAACCATCAACCCTTGGTATCAAAAGTAGCCACTTCTAAAAGGGTCTCATCAAGAGAATTTGTTATTGGTTTGTTTCATGTGCGATGTGGAATAATGCTGCAAAGCAATATATGAATAATTTACTGAATTAATACATTCTAATCTAAATGTAATCATGAACTAGAGGGATTACGCTTCAGGACATGGAATGACTTGGATACCAAAATATCACAGTGTTCTTTCTGGTTCTATTGAAGTAAACTCAACTAATCAAATTAGATTAACATGTCTTTAACTATTGACTATTTTAAGGGTGCTTAAACTCTGTGTAATCAGGAACTGGAGAGGGTTTGCTTGTTAGGTTGAGACATGTGACTGATGTTGACATCTTCCATTCCTCTTCATAGTGACCCCACGAG
>NC_036844.1:11776873-11789015 GCF_002910315.2 Salvelinus sp. IW2-2015 | reverse complement strand
AAGATCCCTCTTTGGACGACTTTGCTTGTGCAGCAGGTCATTGGATAACTTCTCCTCAGTTCCGCTCCACTTGCGGTCTCTTTTCTTTTAAGTTCATACATAGAAAAGGAGTCTGCTTTAAACCTGAAAGACTTAGAACATCTTTGTGTGGAGACGAACCATTGTTGATTTTTAGAATCAGTGTCAGTCCATTACTCTGTCAGTACAAAGTGCCTGTTAAGTCGCTCTTTATCTTTTACCTCTTATTTAACTAGGCAAGTCAGTTAAGAACAATTCTTATTTTCATGACAGCCTAGGAACAGTGGTTTAACTGCCTTGTTCAGGGCAAATGACAGATTTTTACCTAGTCGGCTCTGGGATTCGATGTTAGGCAACCTTTTCCGGTTACTAGTCCAAACCCTAACCACTAGGCTACCTGCCGCCCCATCTTGCCCTTTGGGAGAAATCAGCCTCCGAGGGATTGCCAGGGCACTTCTTTTTAAACCTGCAAGAGAGGAAAACCAACACACAATTGCAAGAGAACGATACACAGACACGTGAAAACAAATTCTGAATAACTCCTCTTGAACAATATTCTTTAGTGTGAGAGATAGAGTCTGCTGGTCTCTCCCAGCCCTCCATCTTTCTCCATTTCTACCTCCAATAACCCCTCAGACACCCTGTCTGGCATCCCAATGCTCTAGCCCATTGACTAGTGTGTGCACTGTTCACTTCCCTTCCTGGGGTTTAAAAGTAAAGTTTAAGAAATTGTTTGGAAAGTGCCTTCTAGCCCACCGCTTATCTTACACCAATCCAATGCTTTTAAATCTCTCCACTTGCAATACACCTCTCCTCCGCAAAACAGCGTCACCTGACACACTGACCTTGCACTCACATTCAATACATCCAATGTGTTTTCATAAAGCCCTTTTACATCAGCATACCGGGTAGAGAGGCAACCAGTCTCAGAGGGGTGGCCAGTCCTCTTCTGGTTGCTACGCGTTTAGAGAGGACCAGCTCAGAGGGGAGACCAGTCCTCTTCGGCTGTACTGGTAGAGAGGAACCTGTCTCAGAGGGTTGGCCAGTTCCTCTTCTGGCTTGTTACTAGTGTAGAGAGGAACCAGTCTCAGAGGGTGGCCAGTCCTCTTCTGGTTGTACCGAGTAAGAGGAACCAGTTCTCCAGAGCGGTGGCCAGTCCCTCTTCTGGCTGTACCGGGTAAGAGGAACCCATCTCAGAGGGGAGACCGTCCTCTTCTGCTGTACCGAGTAGAGAGGAACCCATCTCAGAGGGAAGACCAGTCCTTCTTCTGCTGTACTGGTAGAGAGGAACCCATCTCAGAGGTGAGACCAGTCCTTCTCTGGCTACGCAGTAGGAGAGTAACCCATCTCAGAGGGGAGACCAGTCCTCTTCTGGCTGTTACTGGTAGAGGAGGAACCAGTCTCAGAGGGGAGACCAGTCCTCTCTGGCTGTACCGAGTAGAGAGAACCTGTCTCAGAGCGGGGTGGCCCAGTCCTCTTCTGGCGTACCGGGTAGAGAGGAACCCATCTCAGAGGGGGACCAGTCCTCTTCTGGCTTGTACGGTAGAGAGGAAACCCATTCTCAGGGGAGACCAGTCCTCCTTCTGGCTGACTGGGTAGAGACCTAACACTTACTGATACGGAACCGCTTTACAGTGCATCTCATCTCTCCTTTTCCCTGAGGTGGGTACTTTTCAGAGTGCTTCTCATCTCTCCTTTCCCTGAGGTTGGATTCACAGAGTGCAGTCTCCCTCTCTTTTCCCCTTAAGTGGGTATTCAGAGTGCAGTCTCACTCTTCCTTTCCCTGAGGTGGTATTCAGAGTGCAAGCGCTTCATCTCTCCTTTCCCTGAGGTTGGGTATTCAGAGTCAAGGCTCATCTCTCTTTCCCTGAGGGGGGTATTCAGAGTGCGTCTCATCTCCCTCCTTTTACCTGAAGGTGGTATTCAGAGTGCCAGTCTCAATCTCTCCTTTCCCTGAGGTGGGTATTCAGAGTGCAGTCTCATCTCTCCTTTTTCCCTTGGGTGGTATCAGAGTGCAGGCTTCATCTCTCCTTTCCCTTGAGGTGGGTTATTCAGAGTGCAAGCTCATCTCTACTTTCCCTGAGGTGGTATTCAGAGTGCAGTCTCATCTCTCTTTCCCTGAGGTGGGTATTCAAGTGCAGTCTCATCTCTCCCCTTTTTCCCTGAGGTGGGTATTCAGCAGTGCAGTCTCATCCTCCTTTCCCTGAGGCTGGGTATTCAGAGTGCAAAGGCTCATCTCTCCTTCCCTGATGGTATTCAGAGTGCAAGGTACTGGAACGTATGTTAGCTAGCCTGCTTGTGAGGATACCGTTACGGTGAATGTTCACAGGCCCGGGATTGGTTTTTACTTCCCACTGTGAGAGCCAAGGCAGCCCTCGCTCCTCCTCCACTTTTTCACAACCTTCGCTCACCCGTTATTCTTGGTCTTCCTCAGCCCCTCCTTCACTCTCCCATCCATCTGTTTCTCTCCAACCTAATTTCTGTCCCTCATGTCTCTCTTCTCCAATCTCTTTCCCCTCCTCCCATTCTCCAAGCCATCTCTTCTTTCCTCGTTCATTTTACTTACCCCTCTTTCTTACTCATAACCCCATGAGTAGGGAGGGAGGGAGGGAGAAAAGAGAGCAGAGAGGGAGGGAGGGATTGAAGCAATAGCTGATTGAATCATGAACAGCTGAACATGTCCACACTTCATGAACTATACACTGCATGAGCATATGAGCTCACTAGTGTTAGCAGGACTCGACGTGACCAATGGGCTGTATCGATGATTGTTTCTCCCTTTTGGAATTCAGTGAAGATTTGAGCATACCATTTCTTTATCATTCTTAATGCTCGCCAACAACTTAAATTGCCTCTCTCGTTAAATTTCAGTTCATTCCAATTCATTTTACAATGACCTCGCAATCAAGGAGCGGTAAAAACACGGAAAAGGTTATTTAAGCATCTTAAAATAAGTCCCCATATAAACAGGTAAGGAAGACAATTTCCGCAAGCATTTCTCTATTTGACACACTCTTGGGGGTGCTTACAATTGCTTATACGTTTAATATGCCTAATTAGTTTAACAGCCCCCCCAAAAAAAGTATACCTAGCAACAATGCAAATTAATAAAAAACTTGTAGTATTTCTAAGACGTGCAGAACACAGAAACAAGAAGGGGGGGGGTAAAGTTATATTGAATTTCATCTGTCAGATGGAATGCCCGTCTGTACACCCTCCCACCTTTCCATAACGAGCTGTCTGTCAATTCTCCTCTGGCTTCAGGTGAAATGGTTAGTATAAGGCCCGCGCCACTGCTGTTTTCTCCCGTTGCCACTGTCAGAGTACTTTAGCCCTCTACAATGCCAAACACACTCCACAGCTATTTCAAGAGAGAAGGAGAGAGCGGGGGAGAGAGCGGGGGAGTGAAGAGAGAGAGAGAGACAGAGAGAGAAGAACAGAAGAGAGAGAGAAGAGAGGAGGACAGAGAAGAGAGAGAGACAGAGATGAGAGAGACAGAGAGAGCGAGAGACAGAGAGAGAGAGACGAGAGAGAGACAGAGAGGAGAGAGAGACAGAGAGAAGCCAGAGAAGAGGACAGAGGAAGATCAGAGATAAGAGGCCTGCCGCGTCAACAAAACACCTTTATGCGTTGATGTGCGGAGGATAGCGCTGCTGGCTGAACAGCTCTGACAGCGTCCCTACAACCCACACGTCCCTCTTGAACAGAGCCCAGGCTTTGTTCTGATGGAGTTGAGTCTATAGGTATTATGCAGGAGGTTTATGTGGAGTATTCTGTTATTTTAGCATACGGCCAAACCAGAAGGAAATCCCTAGACTGATGACTTAATAAATCTGTCCTCTCCCCTATCTAAGGGTTGTAAAACTGCGCGCATGGCTTATCTGTGCTCAATAAAGAGAGACCTGTGCTTGAGAGAGAGAGAGAGAGAGAGAGAGAGAGAGAGAGAGAGAGAGAGAGAGAGAGAGGTTAGTCGGTTCAGGGCTCCTCTCCCCACTCCAGCCATTGTAATCAATCTGTGTGTAATGAGCCATCTCTGCAGAGCTGCCAGGCCTGGTAATGTGTGGCTGGTTCTACCATCTACTATCCTCCCTGGGGTTCTAAAAATACAGCAGCAGTCTTTCTCCACGTATATAAAAGGTATGATGGGTCCGCACTCAAAAAGATGTCGCATAAAATGTTTTTTTTTTATTATTTTCACTGCATCAGGGAATAGCGCACACAGACGTTTCGGCTCTGCAGCCTTCTTCAGTGTGTAGGTACAAATCAGTTTCTTTCAGAACAGCATTTGGATGGAACACAGGTGAACAACCAATGAGCACCAGGTGCTTCTAATCAGGGTGGTCACTCATCTGCCAATCAGCAATGTTTCTTCTAAGATCTACCTGTATACAATCACAAAGACATACAGAATGATAGGGTATGGGAGTGGGCTCCACAGGAGGCTGCTGTGGGGAGGACAGCATCAAATGGAATGACATCCATGTGTTTGATGTATTTGATACCATTCCTCTGATTCCGCTCCAGTCATTACCACGAACCCATCCTCCCCAATTAAGGTGCCACCAACCTCCTGTGGTGGGCACGAAGGGCAATTGAGGGCCTCAGGGGTGAGCTATTCATCAATCAATTGCCTTAGTTGCCCGCTCACTTGGATACATTATATCAGTTGATGAGAGAGCTCCACATATCACCCAGCTCTGACTGGTGTAGTAATTATGTGAGTTGTCAGGTTTTTTTTAATTGAATGATGTGATCTAGTGAACAAATCCGAACAGGAAATATCCACTCAGCTTTAGAGGGACGTTCACCATCAGCAGCACAGTATTCCACTGAAATCTGCACTGTAGTGATTCTATGTAGCATGTGCTTCAGCCAAGGTTATGAGTACACCAGTCTGGGAATACCAGTACCACTATACGAGTACCTGAATATCAGTGTTAAGACATAGGGTTTATGTYTGAGTCTGTATGTTGACCCCTGTCTCCTCTCTCTTCTCCCTTCAGACATGTCTGGAGTTGGAGCGTTATCTACAGACGGAGCCCAAGAGGCTGTCGGACCTCTTTGACGAGGAGCTTGACTGCCTGCTCACCCCGGCCTACCTGAAGGAGGACAGTGAAGAGGAACTACTAGACCCCCTCCTCCCCAGCCTCCCYGACCCCCCCAGCCCTCCTGTACCTCCCCTGCTCTGCCCCTCTCGGAAGCACCTCTCTGGGGCCTTGAAGTCTGCCAAACTTAGAGACGGGATGGGGTTAGGGTCTGGAGGGGGAGGGGTACACCCAGCCCAGTTGAGCGCCGTCACCTCCCTGACGCCGCCCTCGTCCCCGGAGCTGGGACGCCATCTGGTCAAGCCCGACCCCCACCAGACTCTGACGGCGTCCGCGGACGGCACGCTCACTCTCAAACTGGTGGCGAGGAAGGTGGGGCTGGCGGCGACAAACGRYCCAACCCTGCCCACAAGGCGTGACACCACAGGCGGGCACAGCGACGGCGAGCAGGGGGGCGCGTGTGTGATGGGCGTGGGGGGTATCTCTGAGAACAAGAAGAGGGTCCACCGCTGCCAGTTTAACGGCTGCAGGAAGGTCTACACCAAGAGCTCCCATCTCAAGGCACACCAGAGGACGCACACAGGTGACACTCTGCAGTCTTAACAGCCACAGTTGAAATTGCATTGGTTTAAATTTCAGATACTTTGAGCATCAGATTGAGCCTGCCTTGAATACCCAGATGGATGGCACTTTTGGGACTATTCTGTTCCATCCCATTGTACTAGACAAGCTTAATTAAGTATGTGATAGGAAATAAATATCAGGAAATAAATTGCTCACTATTTCTCAGGGAAATACTGCTCACTATTTCTCAGGGAAATACTGCTCACTATTTCTCAGGGAAATACTGCTCACCTCTGCCCATGGAAATACTGCTCACTATTTCTCAGGGAAATACTGCTCACTATTTCTCAGGGAAATACTGCTCACTTCTGCCCAGGGAAAGTCACTTAATCTGAAAAGATAAGTATCATTTATCAAAGAGGTAGATCATCTGAGTCGTTAACAGGCAGGGCTCTCAGACAGACTCTACAGACCACCAGACCAACACCATCAGAACTACTACACATCATACATTACCTTCTTAGACGTCCCTCGTCCATCCATGTTTCATGTTCCTTACTTTTAGCTCAGGTTCTCTTTAATCATACCTGGTACTCATCATGGCCTTTTCTGMTAATGGAGCCTCATTTATCAATTAAAGAACAGATCCACAGATCTTCTTTATCATCCTCTACRTCCTACTCAGCCTCTTCATCCTCTTCCTCGTCTAACCCTAACCCTGGGCCAGTGCTCACTGGCTCCTCAACTGTTCAACTGCTTGAGTACCAATTATAGAATATTGGCCCTAAAATATAATTACCACCTAAACTTAGAGTGCTGGCACCAGCACCCAAAATGAGTACTTCAGTACTCTTCAGCGCTGCCTGTACCCTCAGTATATTCTGCTATCACTATTCCTCCTCAAGGTTACCACACTACTTCCTCAGCAGATTTCCGGAGGGGGAAATGGCCATAATTCTCACTCTCCTCAATCTCAATCCCAAACCACTCACACCTCTGTCAGGAAACTGTCCGCTGAGTGACTAACTGCCCCGTGATTGATGGATTGACCTGGATAAGCCGTGGTTTCCCAGTTTATTCTAGTCTGCCGCCCCGTATCCCTCTACGTACTCTTTCTATAGGCTAAGTCTGGCACTTCTCAAACACCTCTATTCTAACCAGYTTTGGGGTCAATTCCATTTAAATTCCAGTCAATTAAAAAGTAAACCAAACCAATTCAGATTTTATTTATTTTTAATCTTATTGAAAGGCATTGAGGAGAATTTGAATTAGAATTTTAGTTCACTTCCTGAATTGAAATGGAATGGGCCCTGACTCTAACGCTCCATGTCAGTTCTAACAGCCTCAACAGGTCTGCTCCACTATCCACACTAGCTTCCCATTTAGAATGAAGCAATGCATCGGCCATGCATTTTGAGTAGTATGTGGTCAATGAAACACATGAAAGAGGGTGAGGGATATAGTTGGAACACGTGAAAGAGAGTGAGGGATATAGTTGGAACACGTGAAAGAGAGTGAGGGATATAGTTGGAACACGTGAAAGAGAGTGAGGATATAGTGGAACACGTGAAGAGAGTGAGGGATATAGCTGGAACACGTGGAAGAGAGTGAGGGATATAGCTGGAACACGTGAAAGAGAGTGAGGGATATAGCTGGAACACGTAAAGAGAGTGAGGGATATAGCATGGAACACGTGAAAGAGAGTGAGGGATATAGTAGACATAGTGAAAGAAGTGAGGGATATAGCTAGAACATGTGAAAGAGAGTGAGGGATATAGATGGAACACGTGAAAAGAGAGTGAGGGATATACTAGAACATGTGAAAGAGAGTGAGGGATATAGATGGAACACTGTAAAGAGAGTGAGGGATATAGCTAGAACATGTGAAAGAGAGTGAGGGATATAGCTGGAACACGTAAAGGGAGTGAGGGATATAGCTAGAACATTGTGAAAAGAGATGAGGGATATAGCTAACACGTAAAGGAGTGAGGATATAGCTAGGAACAGTTGTTTTACAGACTAAAGCACCAAGACAGTGACAGAGCACTGAAGAGGAGAGTGAAACATCTCAGTCCACCTGTTACCGACATGCTGCTCTAAAAGCGCCAGGGTCAGTGTTATAGCTAGCTGAAATAGTTACTTTAGCCACTGACAGCACCAAGACAGTGACCGAGCACTGAGAGAGGAGGAGAGGTAGGAACATCTCAGTCCACCTGTTACCTGACAATGCTGGCTCTAAACGCGCAGGGTCAGTGTTATAGCTAGCTGAAATAGTTACTTTAGGCACTGACAGCACAAGACAGTGACCGAGCACTGAGGAGGAGAGGTAGGAACATTTCAGTCTGAGACATAGTGCCATGGGCCTCCACTCGTTCAATCATCAGGGCATGACTTAAGAGACGGTGTTACTCAAACCCCTCTTTTCTTCACTTGTTATTCCCATAAATGACTGACAGAGAAGAGATTAACAATAGAGCTGGAAACGAGCAAGACTTTGTGGAAATTACACGTCCCTGCAGTGAGTTTATGAATGGAGGTTTGAACGCAGATAGAATTGTGCAATTCGATTTTGAAGGAGAAAGATAAAACACGTCTCTCTCTGTCCTGCCTCCTCCTCCCCCTCCTCTCTCCTGCCTCCTCCTCCCCTCCCCTCTCCTCTCCTCCTCCTCCCCTCCTCTCTCTGTCTCCTCCTCCCCTCCTCTCTCTGTCTCCTCCACCCCTCCTCTCTCTGCCTCCTCCTCCCCTCCTCTCTCTGTCTCCACCCCTCCTCTGCTCCTCCTCCCCCTCCTCTCTGCCTCCTCCTCCCCTCCTCTCTCTGCCTCCTCCTCCCCTCCTCTCTCTGCTCCTCCCCTCCTTCTCTGTCTCCCCTCCCTCTCTGTCTCCTCCTCCCCTCCTCTCTCTGTCTCCTCCCCCCTCCTCTCTCTGCCTCCTCCTCCCCTCCTCTCTCTGTCTCCTCCTCCCCTCCTCTCTCTCTCCTCCATCTCTCCCTTTCTCTCACACACTCTCCCTCTCTGCTCATATAAAGGAAGCCAGCATTGACTAGTTAAAAGTAAAAGTGTAGGAGTGAGTATACTGGTCTGTAAAGTGCTTTCCCAGTGCCCCCATAACATATGACCTCAGAGACCACGATACCCCGGTCCACTCCAGCTAATGGAGGAAATGCAGTTAACCACAACTCAGGCACCTGAGAGGCTGGGTCGTGTGGTTGTGTGTGTGTGTGTGTGTGTGTGTGTGTGTGTGTGTGTGTGTGTGTTGTGTGTGTGTGTGTGTGTGTGTGTGTGTGTGTGGTGTGTGTGTGTGTGTGTGTGTGTGTGTGTTGTGTGTGTGTGTGTGTGTGTGTGTGTGTGTCAGTTGCTAGGCAACCATAGCCTATCAATGGAGGAGTGTGTAGCTGGAGTGGTTATCTGCTGTGCTCTAGGCACTGGTCTCAGCCTGTATCGATGCTGTCTCTACTATGTCCCCCCCTCACAACCACCACACCCCCTACCCCAACAAAGAATGTACAGCGTTACAGTGCAGGTGCTAGGCAACTGCATTCTCCTCTGCCAGCGTGAGTGGTAATTGGCTGGTGGCACAGCGGCATGTGCTGCCAATGCCAGACCAGCCAGCTGCACTAGCTGCCTCCTCGTGTTTCATCCCTTACCCCCGTTGCTAGGAGACTGAGTCAGGCATCCATGCCTCCCGGGACTATAATTGGCCGGTGTGAGGGAGGGAGGGAGTGGGCCAGACCTAAATCTGCCTCTCTTGTTTTTAAGGCTAGAGGAGAGGAGAGGGGAGATATGGCTAGAGGAGAGAAAGGACAGAGGAGAGGAAAGGACAGAGGAGAGGGGGGATGGGGCTAGAGAAAGAGGAAATGACAGAGGAGAGGGGAGGATTGGGCTAGAGGAGAGGAAAGGACAGAGGGGAGGATGAGCCTAGAGAAAGGACAGAGGAGAGAGGAGAGAGGACAGAGGAGAGACGAGGATGGGCTAAAAAGAGGAGAAGAGGAGAGGGCTAGAGGAGAGAGGATGAGGTAGAGAGAGAAGGAGGAGGAGAGGGAGTAGAGGAAGATGGGAGCGGGGTGAAAGAGAGAGGAGAGGGCTAGAGGAAGAGGAGGATGAGGCTAGAGGAGAGGGGAGGATAGGGGAAATGTGAACCCGTGTTGGGGAATGAGTTGGATGTGAGTGATAAGTACTCTGTTACAACCTTGTACCTCTGTTACCCACCACCAAGCTAGCCTCTAAAGATAAATGGCCTCTGTTACCACCACCAAGCAGCCTCTAAAGATAAGAATGGCCTCTGTTACCCACCACCAAGCTAGCCTCTAAAGATAAAGAAGCCTCTGTACCTACCACCAAGTGCCTCTAAGATAAGAATGCCTCTGTACTACCACTCAGTAGCCTCTAAAGATAAGAATGGCCTCTGTTACCTACCACTCAGCTAGCCTCTAAAATAAGAATGGCCTCTGTTACCACACCAAGCTAGCCTCTAAGATAAGAATGGCCTTGTTACCCACCACCAAGCTAGCCTCTAATAAGAATGGCCTCTGTTACCCACCACCAAGCTAGCCTCTAAAGATAAGAATGGCCTCTGTTACCCACCACCAAGCTAGCCTCTAAAGATAAGAATGGCCTTCTGTTACCCACCACCAAGCTAGCCTTCTAAAGATAAGAATGGCCTCTGTTACCCACCACCAAGCTAGCCTCTAAAGATAAGAATGGCCTCTGTTACCCACCACCAACGCTAGCCTCTAAAGATAAGAATGGCCTCGTTACCCACCACCAAGTTAGCCTCTAAAGATAAGAATGGCCTCTGTTACCACCACCAAGCTAGCCTCTAAAGATAAGAATGCCTCTGTTACCTACCACTCAGCTAGCCTCTAAATAAGAATGGCCTCTGTTACCTTACCCACAGCTAGCCTCTAAAGATAAGAATGGCCTCTGTTACCCACCACCAAGGCTAGCCTCTAAAGTAAGAATGGCCTCTGTTACCCACCACCAAGCTAGCCTCTAAAGATAAGGAATGGCCTCTGTTACCCACCACCAAGTCTAGCCTCTTAAGATACAGAATGGCCTCTGTTACCTACCACTCAAGCTAGCCTCTAAAGATAAGAATGGCCTCTGTTACCACCACCAAGCTAGCCTCTAAAGATAAGAATGGCCTCTGTTACCCACCACCAAGAGCCTCCAAAGATAAGAATGCTCTGTTACCTACCACTCAGCGCAGCCTCTAAAGAAAGAATGGCCTCTGTTACCTACCCACTCAGCTAGCCTCTAAAGATAAGGATGGCCTCTGTTACCTCACCACTCAGCTAGCCTCTAAAGATAAGAATGGCCTCTGTTACCACCACCAAGCTAGCCTCTAAAGATAAGAATGGCCTCTGTTACCTACCACTCAGCTAGCCTCTGAAATAAAGAATGGCCTCTGGTATTTTAAGTAGCTTGAGTAGTAATCTCTTATGGACAACATCAGCAAACACCCAAAGAAGGCTGGCCCAAGGAGGAAGTCCTCCTAAAAACCTCTTCACCTGCTGGCACGTGTCATCCATTTGTCTTATATGGTAATGTACCTTTTCCGTTCTCTCAGCAGCTCGGTTGGAGAGATAGCAGGCAGGTCATTATAAAAGCACTGCAAACCACAAAATGCTTCCTTCCTTTCTTAATTGCATTCTGAAAGCTGATGAAGCAAGTGTTATGTGGATTGGATGGAGCTCTTGAAGAGAGTTATGAAACGTGTGACAACTGCTGGTACAAACCGTGCATCATTAAACCATCCAAACACACTGGGGAGCTATTATATAGGTTATATTAMATAAGTTATATTATAGTATATATATTATATAGGTTATATTATAGTATATATATTATATAGGTTATATTATATAAGTTATATTATAGTATATATATTATATAGGTTATATTATAGTATATATATTATATAGGTTATATTATAGTATATATATATTATATAAGTTATATTATAGTATATATATTATATAGGTTATATTATAGTATATAGATGATATTATGTAGGTTATATTATAGTATATATATTATATAGGTTATATTATAGTATATAGATGATATTATGTAGGTTATATTATATAGGTTATATTATATAAGTTCTATTATAGTATATAGATATTCTATAGGTTATATTATAGTATATAGATGATATTATGTAGGTTATATTATATAAGTTATATTATAGTATATAGATGATATTATATAGGTTATATTATATAAGTTATATTATAATATATATATTATATGGGTTATATTATAGTATATATATTATATAGGTTATATTATATAAGTTATATTATAGTATATAGATGATATTATATAGGTTATATTATAGTATTTAGATTATATTATATAGGTTATATTATAGTATATAGATGATATTATAAAGGTTATATTATATAAGTTAAATTATAGTATATACATGATATTATATAGGTTATATTATAGTATACAGATGATATTATATAGGTTATATTATATTATATAGGTTATATTATAAGTTATATTATA
>NC_036844.1:11657075-11774575 GCF_002910315.2 Salvelinus sp. IW2-2015 | reverse complement strand
CTATTACGGATGTAATTAGGGTATAAGATATATTCTATTAGGATCGTGATGGGGTGGGTAATAAAGAATTTCTAGTAAGGATGTATGGTTCGTAATTAAAATTAATATATCTAGTTTAGATGTGATGGTGGGTAATAAAAAGATTATTTCGTTAGGAATAGTGATGTGGTAATAAAGCATATATGCTAGTCTAGGATGGTATGGTGGGTAATCAAAGATATATTCTAAGTTAGTGACTGTGATTGGTGGGTAAAAATATATTCTTTAGGATGGTGATGGGGGTATAAAGATATATTCTACGTTAGGATGTGATGGTGGTAATAAAGAATATATTCTAGTTAGGATGGTCGATGGTGGTAATAAAGATATATTCTTGTTAGGGCATCGGTGATGGTGACATAAAGATATATTCTTTTAGGATTGCTTCATTGGTAATAAAGATATAATTCTAGTTAGCATGGTGATGGTGGGGTTAAATAAGATATAGTTCTAGTTAGGATGTGTGTGAGGGGGTATACAAGATTAATTCTTAGTTAGGAGTGTGATGTGGTAATAAAGATATATTCTAGTTAGATGGGATGGTGGGTAGATAAAGATATATTCTAATTAGGATGGTGAATGATGCTAATAAAGATATATTCTAAGATTAGGATGGTGATGGGTAATAAAGAATATACTTAGTAGATGGTATGTGTGGGTAATCAAATGATATATTCTGTAGGATGTATGGTGGTAATAATAGATATTCTTTAGTAGGACTGATGTGGGTAATAAAGATATAATCCTAGTGTTAGGATGGTGATGGTAGGGGATCCACGGAAAGTCGGCGCGGTGAGGTGGCGTAAGATCTGCTGGCTGGCGGGGGGTTAATAAAGATATATTCTACTTAGAGGATGGTGATGGTGGTACATAAAGATATATTCTAGTTAGGATGAGTGATGTTGGGTAATAAAGATATATTCTAGTCTAGTATGTGATGGTGGTAATAAAGATATATTCTAGTTACGGATGCGTGATGGTGGGTAATAAAGATAATAATTCTATTAGTATGGTGATCGGTGGGTAATAAAGAATATATGTCTACTAGGATGGGTGATGGGTACATATAAAAGATATATATTCTAGTTAGGCAGTGTGATGGTGGCTAATAAAGATATATTCTGTAGATGGTGGATGCGTAAAGGGGTTAATAAACAATATTCTCACTAGGATGGGATGGGGTAGTAAAGATAATAGTTCTAGTTAGGATGTGATGGTGGGTAATAAAGATATATTCTTGCTAGGATGGTGAGTGGGTTAATAAAGATATATTCTTTCTTAGATGTGATGTGGTAATAAAGATATATTCTAAGCTAGGATGGACTGTGGGTTAATAATAGATCATATTCTATAGATTAGTTGCAATAAGATTCTGGTATTGAGTGGTGGGTAAACTAAAGTATATATTCTAGTTAAGGATTGGATGGTGGGTTAGTAAGATTATATTCTACTAGGATGGTGATAGGTCGGTTAATAAAATATATTCTAGTTAGAATGGTGAGGTGGTAATAAAGATATATCTTGGTTTAGGATGGTGATGTGGTAAAATAAAGATATCTTCTTGTTAGAGTATTGGGTTTCTTGTAGATTGGTGGGTAATAAAGGATATATTTTCTATTAGGATGGTGATGGTGGTTAATAAAGATATTATCTATTAGGATGTGATGTGGTTAATAAAGATATATTCTAGTTAAGGATGGTGGATGTGGGAATAAGATTATTCTATATTAGGATGGTCCGGTGTAATAAGATATATTCTAAGTTTAGCATGATGATGGTGGGAAATAAAAATAAAATATCATTCTAGTTAGATTGGTGTGGTGGTAATACAAAATATACTTCTCAATTAGGATGGTGACGGTGGATAATAAAGATATAATTCCTATGTATGGATGGTGATGGTGGGTAAAAAGATATATTCTATGTATAGGATGGTGATGGTGGGATAATAAAGATATATTCTAGTTATGATGGTGAGGTGGGTAATAAACATATGTATATTCTAGTTAGGATGGTGATGTGGGAATAAAATATATTCTCATTAGGGCATGGTGACTGGTGATTTTGTTAGGAGAGCTGCAATAAAGATATATCTATTAGGATGTGATCGTGGTTAATAAAAATGTATTCTAGTTAGAGCTGGTGATGTGGGTAATAATGATATATTCTAGTTCATGTGAGGGGGTAATAAAGATATATTCTATTAGGATGTGATGGTGGTAATAAAGTATATTCTATTAGGATGTGTGATGGTGGTAATAAGAAATAATTCTAGTTATGGATGTGATGATGGGGGTAATAAATGATATATCTCAGTTAGGATGTGATGTGTGTAATAAATCATATATTCTATTAGGATGGCTGAGTGGGTATAAAGCATAATATTCTAGTTGGTATGTGATGGTGGTAATAAAATAATTCTAGTTAGGATGGTGATGTGGTATAAGCTATTATTCGTTAGGATGTGATAGTGGCTAATAAAGATATATTCTAGTTAGGATTGATGGTGGCGTAATAAAGTATATTCTTTTAGGATGGTGATGGTGGTAATAAAATATATTCTAGTTAGGCATCGTGATGGTGGGTAAATAAGATATTTTCTAGTAGGATGTGATGGTGTAATAAAGATATATTCTATATTACGATGGTGATGGTGGTAATAAAGATGATATTCTATTAGGAGGTGAGGCGGTGGAATAAAGATATATTCAGTTAGGATGGATTGGGTAATAAAGATTATACTCTAGTTAGGATGGTGATGGTCGGTAATAAATAGTTCTATTTAGAGGGTGATGTGGGTAATAAAGATATATTCTGTAGGATGTGATGGGTATAAAGATATATTCTGACTTAGGATGTGAGGTGGGAAGTATATAAAGTATATATTTCTAGTTAGATGTCTATGTGTAATAAAGATATATTCTTGTTAGATGGTGATGGTGGGTAATAAAGATATATCTGTTTAGATGTATGTGGGTTAATAAAGATATAATTCTATTAGAATGTTGATGGTGGGGGTTAATAAAGATATATTCAGTTAGGATCGTGATGTGGAGTTATAAAGGATATATTCTAGTAGATGTGATGGTGGTAAATAAGATATATTCCAGTTAGGAGTGATGGGGTATAAGATATATTCGTTTAGAGTTATGGTTGGGGTAATAAAGATATATTCTATTAGGATGATCGGTGGGTAATAAAGAATATTCTATAGGATTGATGTTGTAATAAAGATATATTCTGAGTTAGGATAGTATGGGGGGAATAAAGATCTATTCTATTAGGATGGTGATGTGCGTAATAAAAATAATTTCAGTTAGGATGGTGATCGTAAAAGATATATCTATTAGGATGGGTGAGTGGTAATAAAACATATATTCTATTAGGATGGTGATGGGTAAAAAGATATTTTTTAGATTATGGGGTATAAAGATATATTCTTCTTAGGATGGTATGTGGTATATGCATAGGATGGAGGGGTAATAAAATATATTCTAGTTATGGATGATGATGCTAATAAAGATATATTTCTAGTTATGATGGTGATGGTGGGTAATAAAGATATATTCTAGTTAGAGATGGTGATGGTGGATATAAAGATATATTCTATTAGGATGTGATGTGGGCAATTAAAAGATATATTCTAGTTAGGATGGGATGGTGGGTAATCATAGATATATTCTGTTAGGATGAGTGATGGGGTGAATAAAAAATTATTCTTAGTTAGGACGTATATGTCAAAAAATATTTCTATAGATTGATGGTGGGGTCTAATAAAGATTATTTCTAGTTAGGATGTGATCGGTGGGTAATAAAGTTATATTCTATAGGATGGTGATGGTGGTTAATAAAGATATATTTCTACTTAGGATTGGTATGGTGGGTAATACAATATATTCTAGTTAGCATGGTGATGTGTTAGTAAATATCTACTGTATAAGATGGTGATGCTGAGTACCGCTCACCGGGACCGTTAAAGTTGTAGCAAAGGTCAGCTACAGGGAACATTTTAGACGGGTCCATCCCGTTCCCTCCCAGCAGCTCCACAAAGTCCCCTGCTCCCGCACAGCCTGGGATGGACCTCTGTAGAGAAAGACCAGCTCAATGGATTAACAAGTATTTTTACTTCCCTCCCTTACTTTCTTCCTTCCTTCCTTCCATCTTTCTTTCTTTCCTTCTACCCCCTCACACTCATCTCCACCGACTCCAAGMATCCACTCATCTTCACTGGGAGCTAACACAGTTCTCTAGGTCTTTGGCAGGGTAGTTCACTAAACCACCTCCTGCCAGAAGCCAGAATCGCTGATGTTTTTTCTATTCTTCCCCTCTTATCAGGATTTTTGATTCAGACCTGTGACACCTAGTTAGTGGAATCTCTGGCTAATTAGTGAGTGACATTAATCAACCAAAACATATCCCGGGGCGAAAAGAAAATGAGCAGTGCTTCGGACCTCTAGGCTCAGATGTTTCCCTGCTCAGGGCTCACCTTGATGGGGAAGTCGTTGAGGTGTCCCAGGCTGAGCTCAGCAATCTTGATCTCTACAGGGTAGATGATGGAGAAGCTGCAGTTCCTGTGCTGCTGGGGTATCACCATGGTGAAGCTGCCCTCTGGTGTCTGTGAGATGATATTACAGGCTGTAGGGGGAGAGGTGGGGGTGGCATGAGATAGGAAAGGGATAACTCGTCAGTTGCACAACAATGCATTGAACAGAAATGTATCTTCTGTATTTAACCCAACCCCTCTGGATCAGAGAGGTGCGGGGGGCTGCCTTATTTGACGCCCATGTAATTGGTGCGCGGGTTGGGGGATATATCAGTGTCTCTAGGCGTGTTGACCTTATAGCARAAATGCATCCATTTAAGTGGGAAAAATTGCTTAGTACAAATGCAAACACACACACACAAGTACGGCTTAGACGTGAGCAGCTTGAACAACCTAAAGGGTCACCTAAAACATTAGCACACAACCCTGGCATTATAACGTGGTATAAAGTACTATTATAGCATTACATTGGCATCCTGCCCCATGTTGGCACACCTAATAGCACGCCTGTTATTACAGCCCTTGGCMTTTCTGTACAATGTTTTCCAGTATTTTATTAATATTTTTCACTGGCATTGGACGTGGGAACGGGAGAACCCTTTTTCTCTCATTCGGGACGATATCTCTTCATAAATATCCTTACTTCTATATGCGTTATCTAATTTCGATTGKCCTGTGGCATCCGACCACAGTGCCAGTATAGGCACTTTGTTTCTAATGAAGACCACAATGTTAATTCTGGAGGAATTGTAGAGGTATCTTTGTCCATAATTACTACATCAACTGGCCGTTGTGATTTCTTTTTAGAGAGCGGGACAAGCGTGAATTTGGCCAAAAGGTATAAAAGGCTCTACATGGTCAATCCGACATCTTTTTATTTATTTTTACTTAACCTTTATTTAACTAGGCAAGTCAGTTAAGAACAAATTCTTATTTACAATAACGGCCTAGGGACAGTGGGTTAGTGCCTTGCTCAGGGGCAGATTTTTACCTTGTCCGTACAAGTTATATCTTCGACTACCTCTGGAGGTGGTCAGGAAGATCTAATCACAATCAGTTCACAATGCGACTTTTGATTGTCTACACCTGTCGACAAATGTGGGCACAATCAGAATGTGGAGAAGATCAGGACAACTGATGCGGGGCTTCAGTTCATGCACTCACAGTACAACCTTAAAGGTCATTAACACGAAGACTGGCCATCARGCTRGTGCAGGTCTCTACTCACGGAAAGGGTTGATGGGTTTCCTGACTGTCAGCGTAAAGGAGCTCCCGGCAGTGTGAATGCGGAAGAACAGCATGGCAACGTTCTGAGACGACCGCACGGTTCTCCTGACCGTCCCAGAGTCGCAGTAGTCCACATAGCGTTCCATCAACGGCAGGGCGTGGTCCTGGGAACTAGGGAACTTCTCTCCCTTCATCACCCAGCCGTCAAACACCTGGGAGAGGAGAGAGATGTGGACTTCATCAAAAGCATTCAATCAAATCCAATCTCCAGAAGTTTTCTCTGTACGCAAAACGAGGGTTCCAAAAAATGCAGATGAACAACCTGTTCACTGTAATTGACTTTTAAAGGTGGATTCCGTTTGCGCCAGTGTTCAAATCAAGAAGTGACTCTGTTGTGTCTGTGTGTGGTTAATTCCAAACAAGGTATCACCTAAGRACTAACCCAAGATAGACCACAGGGTATCGTTTCCAATGGGAGCAAGTTAAGCATAGTGGGCAGAACAAGCAAGGCGGTGGRCAGAGCCAAGCACAAGCTAGCGAGATCCTATTGGCGCGTTGTAGCATGTATTTGCATATTTCCGTTAGAAAATGCGTACTCTGTGACTCAATTTGCCCTTGCACTCCTTCTAAACAATGCAATTTTTTTTAAACGTCAAATTTCTACAGTTAAGTTTAGCCATTCATTCCGACTGGTTAACCCTTTACACTCGAGGGAATTGGCCGATATGAATATGGCTAAATTGAAATGTGGTAAGCATGATAGCAATTGAAAGGAACAGTTTTGAGATCATGGGGAAATTATCTGACCAAAGTTGATGAAACAACAGTTCACCTGACACAAGACTGAATCCAAACATTACACTGTTGATTTTATGTGCATTTGACATTTACTGTACTTTTCACCGCATTTGTTGATAACGAAATCTGAAAAYATTCTGGATTCTGAACACTTRGTAAGATGATAAGAGTATTCYTGGAAAATTTGAGGTGGGTGCAACATAAGACAGAAAAATGACAAGGATTTGAGTGAGAGGACTAACTCCAAGTGGCCAAACACCCCTCCAAAGCGTTTACAGTTCCAAAGTAATTCCAATACACTTTTATGACTCAAAGAAGAGTCCTCAACTATATGGTGCTGTAGCTCTCCCATGTGCCGTTAAGGAACTAGAACAAGCACACTTGTAGTTGATTTGTTTGGAACACAGCCCTGCATCCAAACACAATTACTGTAAAAAAAAAAAACATCTCATTATAAATCGCAATCTGTGTCAGGTGGGTGTTACTTGCGAGCTTGTTCTGTTGCCAACAKRACTAGCCAASTTATAAAATATGATCTTACAGTGTAMGGCTTTCCACAAGGCAATTCAGAGAAACCGATCGTCATTTTGGGGCGCAGAGAAAGGAGTCATGCGCGCGTTCAGGCGGGTGTTCTTCACAATGAACAACCCAGGGTACGACCCCATGTCATCTTGTAGCTGTACATCAAACACAGCGATGGAAAAAACGTTGACACTGTATATGACATGAGTTGTATAATATAGAAATGTGAAGTGCACATTTGGACTCACGGGTGTTTGGCTTGCTTGTACGACATCAAATCAGTATTTATTATAATCCTCAACGTCTCATCTTTCAAAATACTGCTTTCCGATTAGGTGCTTATTAGTGCCCAAAGATGCCATTTTCAACCCACATATGCRTATGAGTGTAAAGGGCTACRGTAAGGCTTAAGGTTYGGGATAGGGTTAAAACAGAAAAATACAAAGAGTGCCTAGCACTGGGATTGAACCCRCCATCCTTGGAGCCTACTAGATGGTAATAGGTGCTCAGGTTGCCCCTAGTGGACGGTATTGGAGGTATCTCCCGATGTCCTGGGGACTTGGACAAACGTTGAATACTGARGTCGATCTGGTATGACCTGGCTGTAAATCAAGGGTGGGACTCAATTGAAGCCTTAGCACAAATTCACAAAAGTCAAGTAAGAAAACGACACCGGAAAATACCCTATGTTACCCTTGGTGACAGCATCTGCTAAGTGACTGTATCATTTTGTGGTATTTAGGAGTCTGTAATTATCTTCTACTGAGAACGAGTGTTCCCAGGCCAGGGGGTAAGGTGAGGGATTACGCCTAGCCTCGGGGGAAGAGCACTACTCAGACCTGGGCACGAAWAACAACAAAATAATCTGCCGGGAATTTCATCCCATCAATTGTCTGGAAAAGTGAATCTATCCCTGGACCTGGTGGTGCTGACGTCAGTCAAGGTGAAGGTGGGAGGGGAATAGTATTTGGGATGTATGTGGGTGTGAAAGAGGTGGTGTGTGTGTGTTTGCTGTGTGTGTGTACTTTGCATGTGTGCGTGCGGTTACCTTGATGAAGTCTCCTCCCCTGCAGTCGATGTCGACGCTGTCATACTCCACACTGATGACCTGTTCGGGCTCAGCGATGAAGAAAGCAGCACAGCTGAGCT
Organism: Salvelinus sp. IW2-2015; assembly: GCF_002910315.2. NCBI lineage: Eukaryota > Metazoa > Chordata > Actinopteri > Salmoniformes > Salmonidae > Salvelinus > Salvelinus sp. IW2-2015. Next base: position 11,766,297 of record NC_036844.1, on the reverse strand, counting down.
GAGGCCGGTCTGCTGTGAAGGTGAACTGACCCTCTACTGCCACCATGTCCAGACAACCTGAGAGCGGGAGAGGATGAGGACGGGAGGAAGAAAGGGAAGGTGGTAGAGAAGGATAGGGAGAAGGAGGASAGAAAGAGGGGAGAGATAGGGAAGAGGGGAAGAAGGAGGGAGATGGGTGTGGGAGTAACAGAGAGGGGGAGAGTGGGAGATATAGAGACAGAAAGAGAGATGACATGGAGAGGGAGAGAGAAATGGAGACAGAGACAGGGTTAACATTAAATTGTGTGCACATTGGCTGTTTATCTTTTTTTCTGACAAAAAAATGCAATCTAATATACATTTCCAATTCCTCAAGTAGTATACATCAATTTGTAAATTTAGTCAATAAAGTTATATTCAGATTATAATTATATAAATTACAAGAGGCCTAAATCACACATTTATTATTTTCGATTATATAGTATTCACACAAATCCATACACAATTGTGACAGAAAAATTCAAAATTTACATTTTTATATACCTTTCATGCTAAATAAAAGCATTTTTGAAGATTTGATCATGTCGGCAATTTTTTTTTATTGCTTCACAGATCGACCGTGTATACGGCAAATATGCATAGTAAAGGCTTTTAAGAAATTACTTCAGTTAGTTACTTACGGAGGGGTCGCCTGTAAATTAATGTCTCGGGTATTTCTCTTTTGAGCTCTGAATTAAGAAGTGCAAATAATCCCTCTGGTGTAATGTCATTTTCCTGCACACAAAAACAACCACATTTAGATCATATTTAGAAAAAGAAAGTCAAGATTTAATGTGGACAAGTGACAACAATATACCGTCAAGCAAGATAACTCAAGTGTTTTAGTTAAGGTTAGAAGCGTACGTAATGCATAAATCAAGTGCACAATGACAGTTATTACAATGATAACATTATTTGACTGAGTACAAAAAGTTGTAACAACTTTTCTCATACAGAAAACATTATTGCATTAATTGAGCTCGTATGACAAAGTCTAGTACATTAAACACATGGGAACGAAAAAGGTAAATTAACGGGCAAAGTGACTTCTGAGGCTTACCTCGATGTATCTGGTGTCTCCCTTCAGAAATGACAGACATAACACAAGGAAGAAAAGCTGCTCTCGGAAAGTCCCCTCCATATTGCTCAGTATCTTTGTATGGAGTCTCTATCGCACCTCAAGAACAGAACAGGGGAAAGTCTGGTCCCGCGCTCCAAGCCGCACTCCTCTTTTATAGGTCGACACACCGCGCGCGCCTCAATAAAAACGTACGCGGTAAAGATCAATGGATACACTGTCCCTCATATAGGCTCTACCAACCAGATTGCGTGTTTGTGACGAGAGCAAATCAGGAATCACCGTGTGCCTGTGACTCTGTGTCAGATGAGCAGAGAGAGAGAGAGAGATGAGCAGAGAGGGGGGGCTTCACTTCCTAACCTCCTGCTAGAGACACATATTTCCCTCAGATTACACAGACCAACAAAGAATTTGAGATCCAATTTTGATAAACTCTCATATCTATTAGGTTAAATACCAGTGTGTCATCACAACAGCAAGATGTATAACCTGTTGCCACAAGAAAAGGGCAACCAGTGAAGCACAAGCACCATTGTAAATACAACCTATATTTATCAGTTTATTTATTTTCCCTTTTGTACTACAACTACACAATTTGCACATTGTTACAACACTGTACATTTGAAATGTCTCTATTATTTAAAAAAAATTGTGTGTGTAGTGCTTACAATTTCGGATTGTTTATTTCACTTGTGTTTATGATCTATTTCACTTGCTTTGGCAATGTAAACATAGGTTTCCATGCCAATAAAACCCTTTAAATTAAATTGAATTCAGAGAGAGAAGAGAGAGAAGAGAGAGAAGAAAGAAGAGAGGAGGGGGCGAGAGAGAGAGACAAAGCGAGAAAGAGACAGAGAGAGAGAGAGAGAGAGAGAGAGAGAGAGAGAGAGAGAGAGAGAGAGAGAGAGAGAGAGAGAGAGAGAGAGAAGAGAGAGAGAGAGAGAGAGAGAAAGAAAGGGGGGAGAAACAGAGAGAGAGAAGAACTTGTAAGTCGCTTGTAAAGTGCTCTGGATAAGAGGCTCTGCCTCAAATGACTTAAATGTAAATGTAAATGTAGAGAGCGAGAGAGAGAGAGAGAGAGAGAGAGAGAGAGAGAGAGAGAGCACTTTGCCCATCCTTTAGCTCAACTGTCCCGTGTTTTAAGCTGTCATCACAAGGTGTAAGGTACAGAACAATACCAGTTCAATACCAGTGTTAATCTAAAAATAGTCCTTCTGAACTGTAAAATAGTGTTACAGTTGGCAGTCATTTTGTAAGATGGCCGCTACGGCCCCTAAGGCCCATGTCTAGGGTGTCTCCACATCAAAATCTTTTCACAAAGCGAACGATTGAGTCAAATTTTGCAACTTAGCCTTTCCACTTTTACCGCAAACCTCCACAGATTTATATTTTGCCATACCATTCACCTCCTTCACAGTTCTCCCTCTCATCACCTCCCTCCCTCCCACCTTCCTTCACGACCCCCAAGCCACCAGGTCCTCCAGACGTTAAGAAAGGTCAGCTCCATCCCAGCATGGCATTTAGACCTTTCTGTACCTGTCCCTCCTGTCCTTTGTCACTCTCCATCAAAACCAGTGCCAGGGGGTTAAACAATGGCTGGAGGCCTTAGCCTACATCAGCTAGCTTAGCCTTGCACCATGAGTTGACCTCTGTGACTCATAGTGACTGATTTTCGAGAAGCTTGAACCTCACCGGGTTGCCGTGGTAAATCATTCTAGCTGATGTCTGGCTGGTTTAATTCTTCCCTCTATTGTTGTTTAAGCAGATTTCTTGGAGCACTGACGCACTTGGCGGGTCCTGGGTGTTGTCTTAGCATAAATCACTCCGTTCCCTGTGGTCTCCTCTCTCTCTGCCATACAGCGGGAGTGCCAGGCAGACTATTGGATTGGGATGCTCTGTAAACAAAGACTGGCCTCGGTCCAAATGTAAATGTATTCCTTATGGAGCTTTGAAAATGGAAAGAGTGCTATGTCTTGTTGGGTTTGTAGTTTAATTGCAACACAGGCTCAGTTTGGTTTGGTTTGGTTGGCTTTGATTTGGTGTTTGCTGAGCGTAAGTGGACACACTTGGGAAAACAAAAGGATTAATCCCAAGTGGAGTTGGTTTCCCAATGTTAAAATGGAATTTCTTTTTAAAAAGGTGCACAAATGCGTGTGTCCGTGTGTGTGCGCTCACACGAGTGCTCTTTAAACCCGCCACCCCTGCCAAAATGCAATCGAGCTGATTACATCTAGTCCCATGTAAACACTGCATCCACCGCCTCTCTCTATCTCTAAAAACATGGTGCTCTGGAACTGGCCTACACGACATAACAGGCCTTGGTGGCCTTTCATTGAGAAATGTCAAGTGGGGCCTCAGGGGAGCTGATGGTAGAGTAAACAATTGCTCTCCATAGTCACTGAATGGCCATTTCAAGGTAAATGATGTTGTTAGCATCTATTAGCCATAATTGTTTCCTCTCTGTCTGCCTAGCATGTACACAGAGAGGTAAAATACTGTAATTGCTTATGAGGTCATGTGTTCGACGGTGGACTTACACAACTCCTTGTATATTTTGGGATGTGAACACTCCGCGTGTTTGACCTGACGAAGATCCTTTTCGGATGGAAACGCCGTCAATAAAGCTATGAAATGGGAGCTTTAACAATGTGCAGGCCTTCTTGTTCTGTACATTCACAGCTCTGTAAAATAAATATGGGATTTTGAATAATCTGCATTCTATATATAACATTTATGAATATGAAACATTAAGGGTCAAAGGGATCAAGGTCCATTTCCATTGAATATTAGGCCTATTGTGTTTGAGAGCTGCTTCTCCATAGGAACTGACTGAACTGATTTAAACCCACTTGACCTTTTCTACTGAACAGGTAATGAACCTCTTTGGAGCATTTGGAGTAAATCACTCTTCTTTGGCAGTAATTTGTCCCATTTATTTACAGCAGCCATCACAGTGAAATGCTAAAGACAGGAAGACTGTGTTAATTGTTAATTGGCCTGTTACCAAGTGTATTCAGAAAGTGTTCAGACCCCTTGACTTTTTCCAAATTTTCTGACGTTACAGCCTTATTCTAAAATGGATTATATTGCTTTTTTCCCTCATCAATCTACACACAATACCCGATAATGACAAAGCAAAAACACGTTTTTAGAAATGTTAGCAAATTTATTAACAATAAAAAATGAAAATTACACATTTACATTAGTATTCAGATCCTTTACTCACTACTTTGTTGAAGCACCTTCGGCAGCGATTACAGCCTCGAGTCTTCTTGTGTATGACGCCACAAGCATGGCACACCTGTATTTGGGGAGTTTCTCCAATTCTTCTCTGCATATCCTCTCAAGCTTTGTCAGGTTGAATGGGGAGCGTTGCTGCACAGCTATTTTCAGGTCTCTCCAGAGCTGTTCGATCGGGTTCAAGTCCGGGCTCTGGCTGAGCCACTCAAGGACATTCAGAGACTTGTCCCGAAGACACTCCTGCGTTGTCCTGGCTGTATCCTTGGGGTCGTTGTCCAGTTGGAAGGCGAACCTTTGCCCCAGTCTGAGGTCCTGAGCGCTCTGGAGCAGGTTTTCATCAAAGATCTCTCTGTGCTTTGCTCAGTTTTATCTTTCCCCCGATCCTGACTAGTCTCCCAGTCCCTGCTGCTGAAAAACATCCCCACAGCATGATGCTGCCACCACCATGCTTCACCGTAGGGATGGAGCCAAGTTTCCTCCAGACATGACGCTTGGCATTCAGGCCAAAGAGTTCAATCTTGGTTTCATCAGACCAGAGAATCTTGTTTCTCATGGTCGGAGAGTCCTTCCATTTGGCAAACTCCAAGCGCGCTGTCATGTGCCTTTTACTGAGGAGTGGCTTCCATCTGGACACCATATAGGCCTGATTGGTGGAGTGCTGCAGAGATGGTTGCTCTTCTGGAAGGTTCTCCCTTCTCCACAGAGGAACTCTGGAGCTCTGTCAGAGAGACCATCAGGTTCTTGGTCACCTCCCTGACCAAGGCCCTTCTCCCCCGGTGGCTCAGTTTGGTTGGGCGGCCAGCTCTAGTAGAGTCTTGGTGGTTCCAAACTTCTTCCATTTAAGATTGACGGAGTACACTGTGTTCTTGGGGACCTACAATGCTACAGAAATGTTTTGGTACCCTTCCCAAGATCTGTGCCTCGACACAATCCTGTCTCGGGGGATTTGTGTCTGACAATTCCTTCGACCTCATGGCTTGGTTTTTGCACTGTCAACTGTGGGACCTTATATAGACAGGTGTGTGCCTTTCCAAATCATGTCCAATTAATTGAATTCACCATTGGTAAGTTGTAAAAATATGTCAGCGATGATCAATGGAAACAGGATGTCTTGGCTGTATGACACAGAGGAGCGGCCCATAGATCAGACTCCCATTCTCCCTCCTGCCTGGTAGCACCGGTCGTGTGGGAGCTGGACGCGGATATTGAGCAGGTGTTGCGTACAGAGCCCGCTCCACTTCAGTGTCCCGTCGGGTGTCAGTACGTTCCGTCTGCTGTCCGTGACCAGTTGATCTATTGGGCCCACACTTCGCCCTCCGCTGGTCATCCGGGGATCGGTCGGACGGTGCGCTGTCTGACTGGGAAGTACTGGTGGCCCACCTTGGCTCGGGACGTGAGGATTTATGTTTCCTCCTACTTGGTGTGCGCCCAGTGTAAGGCTCCTAGACACCTGCCCAGAGGTAAGCTACATCCCTTACCCGTTCCACAACGGCCTTGGTCACACCTGTCGGTGGATTTTCTAACGGATCTTCCTCCCTCACAGGGACCCACCACGATCCTGGTCGTTGTGGATCGTTTCTCTAAGTCCTGTTGTCTCCTCCCTCTGCCCGGTCTCCCTACGGCCCTACAAACTGCGGAGGCCCTGTTTACACACTTCTTCCGGTTCTACGGGGTGCCTGAAGATATAGTGTCTGATCGAGGTCCCCAGTTCACTTCAAGAGTCTGGAGGGCGTTAATGGAACTTTTGGGGGTCTCAATCAGTCTCACCTTGGGTTTCCACCCTGAGAGTAATGGGCAAGTGGAGAGAGTAAACCAGGATGTGGGCAGGTTTCTGCGGTCCTATTGCCACTACCGGCCGGGGGAGTGGGCGGCGTTCGTGCCCTGGGCAGAACTCGCTCCGCCACTCCTCCACTAACCTCTCCCCCTTTCAGTGTTTATTGGGGTACCAGCCGGTTCTGGCCCCGTGGCATCAGAGTCAGACCGAGGCTCCTGCGGTGGACGATTGTTTCATACGCACGGAGGAGACCTGGGAAGCCGCCCATGGTCACCTCCAGCAGGCCGCGCTGTGCCAAAAGACCAGCGCGGACCGTCACCGCAGTGAGGACAGGGTCTGGCTCTCGATCCGAAACCTGCCCCTCCGCCTGCCCTGCCGGAAGCTGGGCCAGCGGTTTGTGGGGCCATTCAAAGTCCTGAGGAGAGTGAACGAGGTATGTTACAGGTTACAGCTTCCCCATGATTACCATATTAACCCCTCGTTCCATGTGTCTCTCCTCAGGCTGGTCTGCTCCAGGAGTCTGAGGTGCGGGAGGTTCCTCCTTCCGTTCCATCCTGGAATCGAGGCGTCGGGCGAGGGGCCTTCAGTACCTCGTGGAGTGGGAGGGGTACGGTCCGGAGGAGAGGTGCTGGGTTCCGGTGGCTGATGTATTGGATCCTGCACTGCTGTGTGAGTTCCACCGTCGCCGGCCGGATCGCCCTGCGCCTCGCCCTCCGGGTCGTCCCCGAGGCCGGTGTCGACGCACTGCTGGAGCCGCGCGTCAGGGGGGGGGGGGTACTGTCAAGACTTCCGCCGAAGTCGGCTCCTCTCCTTGTGTCGACGGCACTGGCTTTCTAGCCATCGCCGCTCCATTTTTCATGTATCCATTTGTTTTTTCTTGTTCCCTACACACCTGGTTTTCATTCCCCAGTCACGAAGATGTTTATTGTTAAACATAATTCTTGTGACTGTTTTGCGCGTTTTGCACTTTTGCCTCAATAAAGTGTGCGCCTGTTCATAAATCTCTGCTCTCCCGCACCTGACTTCGCTATCACTACGCACACACTTGACAGTTTTCACTTTGTCATTATGGGGTATTGTGTGTAGATTGATAATTTAGTAAATTGTAGAATAAGGCTGTAACATAACACATTTTGGAAAAAGGGAAGGGGTCTGAATACTTTCCGAATGAACTGTAAGTCAGAATATGTTTAATGATAAGAAGTAGAAACTCAGTATTAAGTCAGAATAAAAACAGAACTTGACCCGTCTTGAGTAGTCGGCCCTGGAAGCTCATGGACCTTTACAAATGCTAATAACTATTGTCTATTGTCCTCATATCACACCCTAGTTGAAATTATATTGATTCGGCTGTTTCTGGAACCAATTTACACGAGCTATGACATGAGAAATGCATGGATTTTCATGTGCTGGACCAACAAGCACATCACAAGAGAACAACTGTGTTACTACGCCTGGTGTTAGCTCTGCATCTGGTTGAATGTGTGGTAGGCCCATCTGTCTGTCAGTGGCGAACCACTTTGCAAGTACACACGATGAATGAAAACTTTGACTTTGATCAGTGCTTAGAACCTCTCCCAGCATGTCTACCTCATCATGTTGTTCTGTCAGCTGTACGATGGTGAGATCTTGTTTGGATACATTCATCTGAAGACACTATTCAGATCCATCCTTTTTTCACTTGTTATGACAAACAGCTGTTTTACAGGGCAGGCAAATGTCTTGAGATTTTAGCATGTAGTTGGCCTATCACACTGGGCACACAATTCAACGTCTATTCCAAGTTAGTTCAACGCAATTTCTTTGTGGTGACGTGGAAACAACGTCGATTCAACCAGTGCGTGCCCAGTGGGATCTCTGCAGGTGTTTTCAGAGCATCAACTTTAAGCTGAATATTTCTTAGTACGCCATCATCCAGCACACCAACATTATTTCAGATTCTTAAAACGTGCTTTGCTGTCCCCAGTAACATATTATGCATAGGGTCCACTACATCCATGTCTATGGGCATGAAATATGTACATTTAAATAGCTCAGAGAATCTGGCCCCAGTTTTGGTCTCCATTGTTTTCCCCTCTGCCTTGGTCTTTGCCTGTGTCCACATAGGCCTACTCCTTTGCATTTTGTGAACTTCATTCTGACGTTGCAGTACACGGTTGTCCGTCCAGCCCATGATGGAGTAATCTGCTTATTCACCTCATTTCCATGGAAAGGTGGCTGTGTCTTGCTATTCAACTGTCCACTGACGAGTGAATTTATCCTGGAACTTAGCTTCATGACAGAGCATGCTGTCTTTCCCAAAAGTCTGTGGCAGTGGATACAGTCTTTCATGGGCCAAGTCCTGGGTTTGAGATAATCTGCCTTGTGCTTTGACATGATAGTGACACTAAATCTGTTTTTACAGCCAATCGTCAATAAATAATGTCAAATGTATGTAAAATGACGGTAGCACTTTACTTGACACCGAGCGTCAGAACACGTTATGACACGGTCATAACCATGTTATAATATGTCACAATGGCTGACATAACCTGTTATATGGTCATAACACTGTCATGACACATATATTAAGACCCGTTGTGACATAAATTGCGTTATTTTATGGCTGGTTATGACACCTACATAAGAGTGTCAAAACATACCACGGTAGTTATTTTATTTAATGACACCTACATAAGAGTGTCAAAACATACAACGGTAGTTATTTTATTTAATGACACCTACATAAGAGTGTCAAAACATACCCACGGTAGTTTATTTTAATTAATGACACCTACATAAGAGTGTCAAAAACCTACCACAGTAGTTTATTTATTTAATGACACCTACATAAGAGTGTCAAAACCTACCACAGTAGTTATTTTTTATTAATGACACCTACATAAGAGTGTCAAAACCTACCACAGTAGTTATTTTATTTAATGACACCTACATAAGAGTGTCAAAACATACCACGGTAGTTATTTTTATTAATGACACCTACCATAAGAGTGTCAAAACTACCACGGTAGTTATTTTATTTAATGACACTACCATAAGAGTGTCAAAACCTACCACAGTAGTTATTTTATTTAATGACACCTACTAAGGTGTCAAAACCTACCACAGTAGTTATTTTATTTAATGACACCTACATAAGAGTGTCAAAACCTACCACACAAGGCAAAACATTCCATTACACCATAGCCTACGTGTCAACAGTATGTTATTGTTATATATATTTTAATTTTAATTTGCCATATTAAATTATCATTGTAATTGCGCACACATTGATGTCAGACATGCAACTACCCCAATGCTCTGTTGCTGATGACTGGGATGAATGTAGGGGCTGATTTCAGGAGCAAAACACCCTATTTTTGTCTGATGACTGACATAAGGGCATGTACGTGATAGGCCTATCTGTCATAATGCGTATTGACAGTGTCATAAAGTGTATTTTTTTAGTCCAAGTAAAGTGACACAAGCTGGTCATAATGCTTCATGACAGTGTCATACATGTGTATGTTCTACAAGTTATTTAAAATATGATGAAAAAAACATGACTGTAAAGGATTCATTACAACAACAACAAAGGATATAAGAAACAAACTTTCAAATGAAAGGAAACTTCTTGGCAGGGAAAAAACTCATTTGAATGAATATGGGTTTTGACTCTCTTATGTAGGTGTTATAACCAGGCATAAAATAATGCAATATGTGTCACAACAAGTGTAAATATATGGGTCATGACAGTGTTATGATCATCTTATGACAGGTTATGGCAAGTTATGTCAGCTGTTTCGACATATAATGACATGGTTATGACGTGTTATAACACTGGGTGTTAAGTAAAGTGTTACCAAAATTACTGATACAGACTTTGAGCGAAGTCTTGTGGATCTGTGCACCTAAAGTCAATGATGGTGGATAAATTAAGATGTCTTAATCAGGCCCTTTACCTTTCAAAAAATTGTCACAGTTCCGGTCCCATAGACACCAATGCGATAGCAGCTGGGTCTGGTCTACTTTTATACGAACCATAAACATTTAGCCAGTGAGATGTCTTGCTTCCTTTTCCATCTCTGCTGGAGCAGGCCATAGACACGGTCATTGGGAGCAACACACACATATCACTGAGTTATTTTGATAGGACAGGAAATGTAGCTTCATGAAACACTGGCACAAACTAATCAGCCAATCAAATGCATGGGAATAGAAGGGAGGGTGTAGTGATTGAAAGGTAAGTAATCAAATCAAACAAAGGCGATTTTACAAAGTTTCAAGTTTTAATGTCACATGCACAAATAAGGTGAAATGTGTCATTTGCAAACTCAAAACCCCAAAATGCAATAATCAATAACAATGTAATACTAGGGGAAAAAACACAGGAAGTAAGAAGAAATATGAAGCACACAATAAGTGAGTAAGTAAGCATACTAGATACAGGATCAGTTCCAGTACCATATTAACAATGTGCAGGGATACGGGAGTGAATGGAGGTAGATATGTATAGGGGTAAGGTGACTATATACAGGGTCAGTACCATATTAACAATGTACAGGATTACTGGAGTGATGGAGGTAGATATGGTATAGGGTAAGGTGACTATATACAGGGTCAGTACCATATTAACAATGTACAGGGATACTGGAGTGATGGAGGTAGGATGTATAGGTAGGTGACTATATACAGGCAGTACCATATTAACAATTTACAGGGATACGTGGAGTGATGGAGGTAGACTATGTATAGGGGGTTAAGTTGACTATATACAGGGTCAGTACCATATTAACAATGTACAGGGATACTGGAGTGATGGAGGTAGATATGTATAGGGGTAAGTGACTATATACAGGGTCAGTACCATATTAACAATGTACAGGGATACTGGAGTGATGGAGGTAGATATGTATAGGGTAAGGTGACTATATACAGGGTCAGTACCATATTAATAACAATGTACAGGGATACTGGAGTGATGGAGGTAGATAGTGTATAGGGTAAGGGACTTATTATACAGGTCAGTACCATATTAACAATGTTCAAGGGATACTGGAGTGATGGAGGGTATGATATGTATAGGGGTAAGGTGGACTATATACAGGTCAGTACCATATTAACAATGTACAGGGATACTGGAGTGATGGAGGTAGATATGTATAGGGTAAGGTGACTAATACAGGGTCAGTACCATATTACAATGTAACGGGATACTGGAGTGATGGACGGTAGATATGTATAGGGGTAAGGGACTATATACAGGTCGTAGTACCATTAACAATTACAGGGATACTGGAGTGGTGGAGGGATATGTATAGGGGTGGTAAGGTGATATATCAGGTCAGTACCATATTAACAATTACAGGGATACTGAAGTGATGTGAGGTAGAATGTATAGGAGGTAAGGTGACTATTATACAGGTCAGTACCATATTAACAATGTACAGGGATACTGGAGTGATGGAGGTAGAATGTATAGGGGTAAGGTGACTATATACAGGGTCAGTACCATATTAACAATTACAGGGATACTGGAGTGATGGAGGTAGATATGTATTAGGGGTAAGGTGACTATATACAGGGTCAGTACATATTTAACAATGTTACAAGGGATACTGGAGTGGATGGAGGTAGATATGTTATAGGGGTAAGGTGACTATATACAGGGTCAGTACCATATTAACAATGTACAGGGATACTGGAGTGATGGAGGTAGATATGTATAGAGGTAAGGTGACTAGGCAAAAGTATATGAGATAAAAATGTGTAGCAGCAGCTTGTATGTGAGTCGGTGTGCGTGTGTGTAGAGGCAGTATAAATGTATGTCAGTGGAAGGGGAGGACCATCCTCCTCCATCCTCCTCAAAAATATTGCAATATTTCAAAAGCTATCCTTTTTAGATAATACTAAATATATTCACGTCACCAAATAATTGATTAAAACACACTATTTTGCAATGAAGGTCTACAGTAGCCTTAAGAGCGCTCTGTATGGTACTACCATGGAGTAGCCAGAGGACAGCTATTTTCCATCCTCCTCTGGGTACATTGACTTCAATACAAAACCTAGGAGGCTCATGGTTCTCACCCCCTTCCATAGACTTACACAGTAATTATGACATCTGGCGAACTTCCTCCAACCTATCAGAACTCTTGCAGCATGAACTGGTCACACCCTGATCTGTTTCACCTGTCCTTGTGATTGTCTCCACCCCCTCCAGGTGTTACTTGATTTCCCCAGTGTATTTATCCCTGTGTTTCCTGTCTCTCTGTGCCAGTTCGTCTTGTATGTCCAAGTCAACCAGCTTGGTTTTCCCCGTGCTCCTGCCTTTTTCTATTCTCTTTTTGCTAGTCCTCCCGGTTTTGACCATTCCCTGTTTCTGGACTCTGTACCCGCCTGCCTGACCATTCTGCCTGCCTTGACCTCGAGCCTGCCTGCTACTCTGTACCTCCTGGACTGTGAACTGGTTTTGACCTTTTGCCTGTCCACGACCATTCTCTTGCCTACTCTTTCTTGGATCAATAAACATCTAAGAGTCCAACCATCTGCCTCCTTTCTGCATCTGGGTCTCGCCTTGTGCCTTGATAGAATTGACATGTAGTCCACCCAATCAAAGAATCAGAGAATGAATCTAGTACTGAAAGCATAAGCTACAGCTAGCTAGCACTGCAGTGCATAAAATGTGCTGAGTAGTTGACTCAAAGAGAGAGAAAGACAATATATGAACAGTTTTGAACAAATTCATTTATTCAAAAAGTAAGGAGAAGTGAGAGAGAAAGAGCGAGACAGTTATTTCAGCATTTTTTAAAAACTTTCACTTACCGATAAGGGAATTTATATGTTTAAAGTAATGACTAAAGGATTCCACCCTGAAATCATATAAATGTATGAAATGTGTGAGTCATAATTCCATAGTATGGGTGACTAGACCATTGTGTTACTAAGTAGTAATGTGGGACAAGTTAAGAGGGAGAAATGTATGATTGAGAAAACAGAGGCTGGTAGACTACACATGACCTGATAACAGGAGGGCCCTTCCAAGGCCTCTCTAATCTTGGGAGGAGAGGAACGGTGAGAAACGGCCAAGGCTGGTAGAAAAGTGATAAAATTGTCTGTGTGTCTGTCTGTCTGTCTGTGTGTCTGTGTGTCTGTCTGTGTGTGTGTGTGTGTGTGTGTGTGTGTGTGTGTGTGTGTGTGTGTGTGTGTGTGTGTGTGTGTGTGTGTGTGTGTGTATAGAGGGGGTTATAAAGACTGTTCAGATTTTGGTTGACTTTAGAACGTTCTCTGAATAAAGCTTACGAACCTTTTGCAGAATCTGAGTCTTTGCCTAATTATTATTAAACCCAGGGTCTTACAAACCTCGGGGATTGGTCAAAGCTTAAATAATTGTTTAGTTATCATCATTGGGATTGAAAATTCTCGTGACGACTTACTTAGCCAGCAAATGCAGGATGCTAGTTTAGCCTACTCAAAACACAGGCTCAAATAGAGGGATGCCTATGTAGGCTAGCTAGCTATGGTTATCTAACACTGGAACTCTTCCAAGTCAAGGTAAGCTTTAGGTTTTACTAATTTATAACCACCGGGGCCCCGGTGTAACTGCTAAGCTGCTTACTGACTGCATGATTGTAGCAGGTTTACTAACTCGTTAGTTCTATTAGCTATGTTGACTAGCACATTAGTTTAGCTAAGATGGTGACAACGATGTAGCTGTGTGTAGCTGCTAGAGGTTATGATATGTTTTGTTCTTGAAAGGATTTTTCGCCTGATCACATACAGTTGATGTGTTGTGCATTGAAGTCCACAAGCGAAGGGAAATGTGAGAGGAGAGAGCGTAGATGCAAGAAGGAATATAACGTGGCTGAATTTGCAACTGTTGGACTAATGATTACACTCTAGATCAGCTAGATGCAGGTAAGCGTGTGCAACGCAGTATTGAATGTGTCACTGTCTGTCACCTCAAATAAACTTTCATTCATAGGTGTAGCTTCCTCATGATGGATATAGAGAAAATGTAAGTATCATGTAGAAGCCTAAATCTATCGATGTTACACTGGGGCATGCATGAGAGCATCAGCTGTTCCGGACGACTGTGTGATCACACTCTCCGTAGCCGACGTGAGTAAGACCTTTAAACAGGTCAACATACACAAGGCTGCGGGGCCAGACGGATTACCAGGACATGTGCTCAGGGCATGTGCTGACGAACTGGCAGGTATCTTCACTGACATTTTCAACATGTCCCTGATTGAGTCTGTAATACCAACATGCTTCAAGCAGACCAGCATAGTCCCTGTGCCCAAGAACACAACGGCAACCTGCCTAAATGATTACAGACCCGTAGCACTCACGTCCGTAGCCATGAAGTGCTTTGAAAGGCTGGTCATGGCTCACACAACACCATTATCCAGAAACCCGAGACCCACTCCAATTTGCATACCGCCCAAACAGATCCACAGATGATGCAATCTCTATTGCACTCCACACTACCCTTTCCCACTTGGACAAAAAGGAACAACTATGTGAGAATACTATTCATTGACTACAGCTCAGCGTTCAACACCATAGTACCCTCAAAGCTCATCACTAAGCTAGGAACCTTGGACTAAACACCTCCCTCTGCAACTGGATCCTGGACTTCCTGATGGGTCGCCCCCAGGTGGTGAGGGTAGATAGCAACACATCTGCCACTCTGCTCTTCAACACTGGAGCTCCCCAGGGGGGCGTGCTCAGTCCCCTCCTGTACTCCCTGTTCACCCACAACTGCATGGACAGGCACGACTCCAACACCATCATTAAGTTTGCAGACGACACAAGTGGTAGGCTTGATCACCGACAACGACAAGACAGCCTATAGGGAGGAGGTCAGAGACCTGGCCGGTGTACCAGAATAACAACCTATCCCTCAACGTAACCAAGACTAAGGAGATGATTGTGGACTACAGGAAAAGGAGCACCGAGCACGTCCCCATTCTCATCGCGGGGCTGTAGTGGAGCAGGTTGAGATCTTCAAATTCCCTGCTGTCCACATCAACAACAAACTAGAATGGTCCAAACACACCAAGACAGTCATGAAGAGGGCACGACAAAGCCTATTCCCCCTCAGGAAACTAAAAAAGATTTGGCATGGGTCCTGAGATCCTCAAAAGGTTCTACAGCTGCAACATCGAGAGCATCCTGACTGGTTGCATCACCGGGTATGCAATTGCTCGGCCTCCGACCGCAAGGCACTTCAGAGAGGTAGTGCGTACGGCCCAGTACATCACTGGACCTCTACACCAGGCGGTGTCAGAGGAAGGCCCTAAAATTGTCAAAGACCCCAGCCACCCCAGTTATAGACTGTTCTCTCTACTACCGCATGGCAAGCGGTACCGGAGGGCCAAGTCTAGGACAAAAAGGCTTCTCAACAGTTTTTACCCCCAAGCCATACCTACCTACCTACCTACCTCTACCTACCTACCTACCTACCTACCTACCTACCTACCTACCTACCTACACACACACACACACACACACACACACACACACACACACACACACACACACACACACACACACACACACACACACACACACACACACACACACACACACACACACCTTTTTTTCGCACTATTGGTTCGAACCTGTAAGTAAGCATTTCACTGTAAGGTCTACACCTGTTGTATTCGACACACGTGACAAATAAACTTTGATTTGATTTGAACTGGGTGAATGGAATATGAATGACAGTCATCCAATATGATTGTTCCTACCTCATCTTAAACAGCACCGACTGCCACGGATGTGTGTGCATATTATGTGTGAGTGAGTGCAGCTATTTTGTTAGCTATTTATCAGTCTTATTGCTGGGGGATAGAAGCTGTTCAAGAGCCTGTTGGTGCCAGACTTGATGCACCGGTACCACTTGCCGTGCGGAAGAAGAGCGAGTCGTCTACTGCTTGGGTGGTTATTGTCTTTAACTATTTAGCACCCCGTGGTTCCCCTTATCCAACAGTCGCTGGGGAAACAAGCTTTAGAGTGTTCAGAGATAAAACACCTGCGTTCTTCCGACTGGCATGGAAGTGGCTTGAGTCTTCAGAGGTGTAAGGATAATTAGAAGTCTGAAACTAGGCTATTTGGTGCAGTGGAAGTGAAGTGGGGGTAGGCGTGGCATTGGTACTTAGGTGATAGGCTTTATAATGTCCAGTGGGGTTCTGAATTGGCCTCTAGTATAATGGCCAGCGGCATTTCTAGGATTTGAAGACATTGGGGGGCTTAGCCCAAAGCCAGTTTATTTTTTATATTTTTTATTTCACCTTTATTCAGTTCTCATTTACAACTGCAAGCTGGCCAAGATAAAGCAAAGCAGTGTGACAGAGACAACAACACATAGTTACACATGGAATAAACAATAAACAAGCCAATAACACAATAAACAAGTCAATGACACAGTAGGGAAAAAAAGAAAGTCTATATACAGTGTGTGCAAAAGTAGTAGTGGCCTCCAGGTGCATTCTCCCCCCATCCCCCCCAAAAGTTATTTCAATAGCTAAATGCATGAATTTGGTGCACTTTGAGATGAAATCTTTTTCAGGTACCTTCACACCTGCCACAGCAGACATTGCCAGTACCCAATTACAGTAGCTACTGTGGGTCTCTGCTTGACATCATGGGAAAATCAAAAGAAATCAGCCAAGACCTCAGAAAAAAAACATTTTAGACCTTCACCTCCATTGCTCCTCCTTGGGAGCAATTTCCAAACGCCTGAAGGTACCACGTTCATCTGTACAAACAATAGTACGCAATTATAAACACCATAGGACCACTCAGCCGTCATACCACTCAGGAAGGAGACGCATTCTGTCTCCTAGAGATGAACGTACTTTGGTGCGAAAAGTGCAAATCAATCCCAGAACAACAGCAAAGGACCTTGTGAAGATGCTGAAGGAAACAGGTACAAAAGTATCTATATCCACAGTAAAACGGGTCCTATATCAACATAACTTGAAAGGCCGCTCAGCAAGGAAGAAGCCACTGCTTCAAAACCGCCATCAAAAAGCCAGACGACAGTTTGCAACTGCACATGGGGACAAAGATCATACTTTTTGGAGAAATGTCCTCTGGTCTGATGAAACAAAAATAGAACTGTTTGGCCATAATTACCATCGTTATGTTTGGAGGAAAAAGGGGGAGGCTTGCAGAGCTGTAGTCGCTGACAAAGGTGATTCTAACATGTATTGACTCAGGGGGTTGAATACTTTTCTCATCAAAATATATTTAATTAAAAACAAATGTTAATATTTTTCTTTCACTTTGAGTATTTTGTGTAGATCATTAACAAAATGTACAATTATTTTAATCCCACTTTGTAACAACCAAGCCAAGGGGTGTGAATACATTCTGACGGCACTGTACATCGAGTACACAAGGCAATGAAATGGGTACTTGCAGGCTAACCTCTCAACAACGCAACAATAATAGAAAAGTAAGTAGCTAAGTGAATAAAAAGAGTAAGAAAAATATAAGCTCAATTAAATAATTTCACCAATTTAAATAACAGACATGAGCCTAGCGTGTTTTCCTGTAGAATGGAATAGGTTTTAAGACCTCCTATGTTTCATTTAATTTAGTCAGTTCTACCACCTCAACATTGCCTATTTTAAACAGGGTTAAATATCTAGTTGTAGTAAAGTTCAGCTTCAGTCCACAGGGAGGCACTGAGTCCCTGTCAGAAAATATGTGCTTCAGTCAGAAAAAACGTTCTCTCATCTCTTTGGTCTCAGCTAGCTAGCCAGACAGTAGCTACCAAAGTGGCTAGCCAGCCAAGCTAGATACAGAAATGAAACCCATCAAATACACTCGCTGGAAATAAAACATATTCTAATAGCATGACTTATATCAACATCCATAGCTTGCCCATTCACTAAATATACTGTTAAATAACTATTGGGTGACTGACACCCAACAGCTTAAGGATGCTGAGCGCTAACGCTAGCTTATTGGCATTAGCCGACCCTTATGCTGAGAGAGCCTAACTAACTAGTTAGCTAGCACCAACCCTGCACAAACCTGAGGCTAACTCTGCTTCTGCTGCTGCACTTTGACTTTCTGGCCGTTCTGCCCCCTACACCTCATTCACTGCTGCCTGCTGATGCTCAACCTGCTCAACCTGCTCGCTTTTTTTGCCTCTCTTTTGGAAGAAGTTCAGAATATCCATATTTACTCTGCTATGCTGCAGACTCTGACTGAGTGACAGGCTGAGTGATGACATTAACATCTAACCGGTGCTGTAGGGGTGGGGGAGGGGTGAAGGGACGCGAGTGTTCCACTGAGTTGAAAAATCTCGACCACAGTCACCGTGTTACTCCTGGGGCTTCTTGCAGTGCCTGCTACTGCCTAGCGCAGTATATTATATTGCTGTAGTTTTTGTCACAGGGTTAAACACCTTTTTTTAATATGAGCATCAAAATGTTTGGGGCTGGACCAAAAACATCCTGGGCTGAGGCCTCAGAAGCCCAGGCCTAATGACACCACTGATAATGGCTGTCATTAGTTTAGTGATTATGATGTCACTGGTTTATTACGGGAGAGATGCACGTCCCACTGGGCATACACTGGCTGAATCAACTTTGTTTCCACATCATTTCAATTCAATTACGTTGAACCAACGTGGAATAGATCTGTGCCCAGGGAGATGTTTTCTCCAGAGAGGACGAGTCTCTTTTGTCTCCCTATTCATCGTTCCTTTACATATAGGAGAAGGTACAGTTAGCAATGGGATGAGTTCTGATATCACAAACTCACTTTCATTCTTGATGTTTGTCCAACTGTTCGCAAGCGTCAAATTGCAAGGCTAAAATAAATAATCAAATAATTCTGTCATATGTGAGACCAGGTTCCAGCATGGGCACTTTTTGAAGTTAGAGCAAAAACTATAATCTGGATGTGCAACTGTAATACTGTCACCACCAGGAAATGAAATGACAATAGTAGCTCTATGAATAGAGTTTGGTGGTCTGCACTTTGGTCACGCAGGCAGCATCTGGTTGATTTCCTCTCCACACCTATAGAATATTACTCATTTACCTGCCATTTCTGTTTGACCCTAAATCACCCCTGGTGTTCACAGAGACCTTACTTTCTGGCTCGAAAACAACACTACAGTTCTCTTCAAAGCACGGCGATTGGCAAAGAAATGCAACAATCAAGTCTTGCGAAATCTACCAAAACAATAAAAAGCATCCACAACGATTCCAGACACCACAATCCCTCAGAAGACTGTCTTCTCCTTCACTCTCTACTCTCTCTACTATAATATACTTTATCTACCTGATGATATTGTGTCTGAGTCCTGTCTCATACGATGAAGGAATAGGTGGAAAGCCTGGAGGCTAAAAGCACCGTTCAGGGATTTCATATGCACAATGTTTCTTTCTGTTGTCCACCTCACTGAAACAACAGGGTTTCAACAAGAGCTGGGGGCAGAGAGCTGCTCAGTCTCTTCGATAGAGAGAGACACACACAGTGTGTGTGTGTGTGTGTGTTTGCGTAAAAATAGCAGATCTCCTCAGGGCATAGAGACCTGAGAGAAAAGTATTGTGACAGTTTGGATGGAGCATACAACAGCGTTGTGACATTGAACAAAGCTCAAGTCAGGATTGCTAGAACTTATAATGACTCGAACGGATTTGTTCACTCTCAAGGTAGACAAACAACATACATTTCATGCTGAAAGTGTGTTGAGGAGCAACCAGGACAAATGGCTGTACAGTAGTTAATTCAGTAATATGTAACATTTAGTACTCTCTTTACAGTGACATGTTCTGGTAAAAATGATCATATTATGTTCGATATGTAATCATTCACCCCTTCAATTATATATTATATATTCTCAACACAAACAAATTCTGCCGTTTTCTCCCACATTTCTGCATATTTTTAACTGTTTTAACATCACCAAGCTGCCACTCGTTGTCTTTGGAAATAACAGCCCCAGAGCTCAAATCAAGGTCACACTTCATTTGGATAGTGGATAGGTGGTCATACTATCCGTTGATAAGCAACTGTTTGCTAGGGTTAGGTTTAGAATAAGGGTTTAAATCAAAATCAATCACATTTTATTAGTTACATGGGCCGAATACAACAGGTCTAGACTTTACCGTGAAATGCTTACTTACAAACCCTTTCCCAACAACGCAGAGTTAAAAAGTACACTTTTTTTTTAAAATAACAATAACGTGGCTATATACAAGGAGTACCAGCACCAGATCATGTGCAGGAGTTAGGATAAGGGTTAAGGTTAGGGTTAGGGTAAATGAATTATAACAGATAACTCCTAAACGAAGGGTTAGAAGGCCCAGCCAATGTTTGTGCCTTATCCTGCAGGCCAGATACAAAGCTGCTTCCAGCTGACGGTGTAGTTGACTGACAGGTTCGTTACCCATCCACATCTCTGCTTTTATCAACTCCTATAGTTGTTTACCGATTCACTGTAATCTGACACATCACATTTACCCTCGCACAGTAAAACTTCACACCTCGCCACTACTGACACACACATACACACCCACACACCCACGGTGGGCCACTCAAACGTCACACCTTGCCCCTAATCTTCCCTAACCCAGCTGATACTCTGACATCGTAGTGATGTGGAACACCACAGGGGACAATGGACACACACACACACACACACACACAGATTCACACAAGGTCCACTCACATCATGCACTGATAAACTGTGATCATGATGGGAATGTCAACACCAGTGTGCTAAAACAGATTTAGACACATCACACACAATGCAAACTCTTATATAAGATGTAAGCTGTGTTAGTGAGCGGCCATCGGTCCTACCTATGCGTTAATATACATAAAAAGAGTGTGAAAACAGGGAGACGTTGCCTGGAAGATGTCTCTAACAAGGGGGATGGCTTGAGCGTGTATGTGTGTGCGCGGCTGTGTGTGTGTGTAGGGCTCCCAGCTCTGATGGACAGGTCTAGTAATTGATCATAAGCAATCTGGTGCAAATACCCTCAGGTCCCTGTGGCTCTGGATGAGTCCTTCTAGGTTACTGTAGGAGAAGGTCACATTATTACAGCATTGTCAAATTCACATCTGGTACTGTAGGTGCTCTGCAGATGTGCTGAAAGAAAACAGTTTAAACTACAAGAAAGTCCCTCCCACTCACTATGCACGCAAAACATAATTTATTTATTGTGCTGATGTTTCGACCTTTCCACCTTCGTCAGAACATTAGCATAATAAATAAGTGATGCTCCTGTGTGCAGGAGTTTCTAGTCATTTTTTAAATTAGAGCATAACACAGAGAATAAAGGAACACAAAGTTCTACATAGGGTTTAACATGGTTTTCTCCTGGATGCAAACACATATTCTCGGGACTAAGGTGGGTAACTTGAGTTTAAAAGTGGTGGCAATCCAACACATCTACGTTTACCGTATCTCTACTCGTACAGCTATTATGATATTAGAACTACAGTACTTTACAGTTCTATGGGCCAAATATCTATGCCACGTTTTTCTCCGCCTCAGATATGTGAAACAGAAGTAGTGAAAGGGAGCGTTATTCGGGTGGATTCTAGGATGGCGACGTTGTATAGGATGGGGATAGCGAGGATCCTCTGGTGAAGCTGCCATCATTCATCCTGCTGTGATGTCATCGTGCCACGTGGCGTCTGGGATTATAAGCCAATCCCATCCATTATGTTGATATTCATTATATAGCTGACTGACAGCTTATTCAGGGAGGATGACACCTCACCAAGATGAACTGCCTCAGGCATCTGGAGAGCATAGGGCCAGACAGGAACTCAAGTCTCACCGACGCACGCACGCACGCACACCTCCCCTCAGACTCCACCCTCCCACAGCCCAGTTTCAATGCAGACATCAGCCTCATGTCAAAGTCTCCTGAAAGACAGAGCAGATTGATTTGACTCCAGCTCAGTGCCCTTCATCAGAGTACAGTGGATACCCTTCCCCACTGGATACCCTTCCCAGGCTGGTTGGTAACACGGCATTCCCATCAGGGAGCTGCTGTTGTGTGTGTGAACTGTGAAGGACTTGTATTAAAACCTCTGTCTGATAGTTTTATCCAAGTGTCTCTGTTCTCATTTCAGTAATTCCTCTAGGCTACTTTTAACATTGTAGAACTAATGTAATACTTTCAAATGATCAGTACAACATAATTGGAGAGATTGGGTAAACCAGACAGCCAAGTGGTAATCAACATAGTTTTTGGCGGTGTGTGGGTGTAAATATGGGACAATCATCTTTTTTTTACATCGGTGGTTTCCAATTTCACCACCTGGGGGTTTCATGGAATAAAATCAGATGTAATGACTTCCGAGGCCAGCATGCATCCCAAACACTTGATCTGTAATGACACGGCAACAGCCTGGATTATCAGACATAAACCAAAGAGCAGAAAACCAGTTCAATATGATCCCCATCATGTGGACCCCCAGTGACCTTCCCTATCGCTTCACACCAGGAGGACCGGAAAATACCCCTTCAAATTAGTGGATTCGGCTATTTCAGCTACACCTATTGCTGACAGGTGTAAAAAATCAAGCACACAGCCATGCAATCTCCATAGACAAACATTGGCAGTAGAACGGCCTTACTGAAGAGCTCAGTCACTTTCAACGTGGCACCTTTATAGGATGCCACCTTTCCAACATGTCAGTTTGTCCAATTTATGCCCTGCTAGAGCTGCCCCGGTCAACTGTAAGTGCTGTTATTGTGAAGTGGAAACACAAGCTCACAGAACAGGACCGTCGAGTGCTGAAGCGCATAGCACAAAAAAATTGTCTGTCCTCGGTAGCAACACTCTCTACCGAGTTCCAAACTGCCTCTGGAAGCAACGTCCACACAAGAACTGTTCATCGGGAGCTTCATGAAATGGATTTCCATGGCCAAGCGGCCGCATACAAGCCTAACATCACCATGCGCAATGCGAAGCGTCAGCTGGAGTGGTGTAAAGCTTGCCGCCATTGGACTCTGTAGCAGTGGAAACGCGTTCTCTGGAGTGATGAATCACGCTTCACCATCAGGCAGTCCGATGGACGAATCTGGGTTTGGCGGATGCCAGGAGAATGCTACCTGCCCCAATGTATAGTGCCAACTGTAAAGTTTGGTTGAAGAGGAATAATGGTCTGGGGCTGTTTTTCATGGTTTGAGCTAGTCCCATTAGTTCCAGTGCAGTTAAATCTTAACGCTACAGCATACAATGACATTCTAGATGATTCTGTGCTTCCAACTTTGTGGCAACAGTTTGGGAAAGGCCCTTTCCTGTTTCAGCATGACAATGCCCCCGTGCACAAAATGAGGTCCATACAGAAATGGTTTATCGAGATCGGTGTGGAAGAACTTGACTGGCCTGCACAGAGCCCTGATCTCAACCCCAACGAACACCTTTGGGAGGAATTGGAACGCCGACTGTGAGCTAGGCCTAATCGTCGCCCAACATCACTAATGCTCTTGTGGCAATGTTTCAACATCTAGTGGAAAACCTTCCCAGAAGAGTGGAGGCTGTTATAGCAGCAAAGGGGGACCAACATCATTTTAATGCCCATGATTTCTGTATGAGAGGTTCAACAAGCAGGTGTCCACATACTTTTGTATTTTTGTATATCAGAATGTTCTAGCAATTCTCACTTTATAGCTTTTTTTTACACTAATTTTGCGGGGGAAATCATGATTAAAGTGGTGAATTTAGGCCCTTTTCAGACCTATAGATGTCTTCTGTAAGACCCTATGATCTGTGAACCATACATGATACAGACAACATCTTGATGTCATTATCCTCCTTATAGTGTGCTCTATAATATAGAATAACTGTTGATTTTGAAATACAATTTTTCCCATTCATTTATTCAACATAAAAAATATTAATATTAATATCTCAAAACTACCCTTATAGATTTTTTTCATTTTAAGACATCATTTGGAACCACATATTGGTTAAATTGGTACAGCATTCTCACTAACGGGTGCACCAAATATGGCCACGTACAAGGCACGCCTCAAAATACGTTAATAAGCCAACGATTCTTTCCCTCCCACAACATTTTTCTACAATTCACCATAATTTACAGAACGCAGCAGTGAATATACAGCAAAACAGCAACATAGTAGTTTTTTGTAAAAATGTATTGTACTAAAATTACAGCAATTTTGCTAACAGTGAATATGTAATTATATATTACAGCATACCAATGAATATTAGGGGTTTTCTATCACGTGCATTTGTAGAGCCCTTAAGAAAGGCTTCTAAGCTGGCAGTGATTACAGGGCAAAACAGATCAAAAGGACATGGCTAAACATGGTTTGAGATTGCTTCAACTCTGATCTGTCCCCTATACACATTACATTGTTAGGGAACTACGACCACATTTCAGTTAAATTGGTACAGCACTCTCACTAACAGGTGCAGCAAATATAGCCTCTTACAAGACAAGCCCCAAAATGTTTTAATGAGGCAAAAAATACATTATGGTACTGTAGTCTGTGGGGTGTTATTGAATTACAGTTCATTACTGGCAGTATAGTAGCCAGTAAATTAGATTTCAACAATACGGTATGGTACTGTATTCTGTGGAGTACTGCATTCTCACTAACGGGTGCAAGAAATATAGCCTCTTACAAGGCATGCCTCAAAATGTGTTAATGAGACAGAGAGTCTTTCTCTGCCCACAACCTTTTCCCACAATGCACCATAATTCCCAGTATGCTGCTGTAAATATACAGCAAAATTGCTGTAATTCTGCATCAGAGTAGTGGAATGCCATTGAGCCCCCATAATGCATTGCTCTTTACTGTACTGTAATATAGAATTAGAGTAGCTAACAAATGTACAGCAATTTGTTACAGTGCAATGATGTACAGGATATCTCTTTTACCTCACAAAAATTTCAAAGGAGACTATTTCCAATTTTACACAGATCCCATTGGGGATATTTTGAAATGCAAATGTTATGATACCAACCAGCATTTTCACATTGTGGATTACCATTTCTCATTAGGAGGAGTTGGGCTACGCGTGGAGAATGTCATCCACATGCAGATGCCTCCCTAAACACGGCTATTCTGGGAGGTCCAGTTACAAGTATCAGCTCGGATCCCCAGCCCTCCACCCTTACTCTCTCTCTGTCAGCAGCGCCCCCTTTACCTTTCCTCCACTCCCTCCCACTATCCTCTCTTATTCCACTTCTCTCTATGGGCCAGGGGATCAGGGCCTTAATAACTAACAGGTTGATGTGAAACCCGACCACGGGTTGGAACAATCACACGTTCCAATGTATGGAGCATGCAACACCCCCACCAGGGCCAAGTGTATCCGGACCGCTGTAGTAGTGTGGTGAAATCATTTTGACTAGGAACCAGCATGCAGAATCGGGGAAATGGGGTATCGAGTCAATTGAACAACTGAATGCATACAACCGAAATGGGTCTTCCTCATTTAACCCAACCCCTCTGAATCAGAGAGGTGCCGGGGGGGGGCTGCCTTAATCAACTTCCATATCATCAGCACCCAGGGAGCTGTTGTTGTTGGGGGTTAACTGCCTTGCTCAAGGGCAGAACAACAGATTTATTTGTCAGATCAGGGATTCAAACCAACGACCTTTCGGTTACTGGCACCACTCTCTTAGCCGTCAGGCTGCCTTAGGGAAACTGAAAACGGTTTGCAGGTCTACACACTTCAGCTGTCACGGCAAAAGAACTGAGGGATTAACATCTCATAGTGTGGATGACAGGAAGGGAGGGACAGGAGTCTGGAAGGAGGGAAAAAGCCAAGAGACATAGGGATAGGAGGGAGGGATGGAGGAGTATGCGCTCATGTCTGTGTGTGAGAGAGAGAAAGAGTGGTTAAATACTACAACCATCTAAAAGAAAGGAATTCCCAAAACTTCCATAACAAAGCCATCACCTACAGAGAGATTAACCTGGAGAAGAGTCCCCTAAGCAAGCTGGTCCTGGGGCTCTGTTCACAAACACAAAGCCCCAGGACAGCAACACAATTAGACTCAACCAAATCATGAGAAAATAAAAAGATAATTACTTGACACATTGGAAAGAATTAACAAAACAACAGAGCAAACTAGAATGCTATTTGGCCCTAAACAGAGAGTACACAGTGGCAGAATACCTGACCACTGTGACTGACCCAAACTTAACGAAAGCTTTGACTGTGTACAGGCTCAGTGAGCATAGCCTTGCTATTGAGAAAGGCCGCCGTAGGCAGACCTGGCTCTCAGGAGAAGACAAAATGAGGTGGAAGCTGAGCTGCACTTCCTGACCTCCTGCCAAATGTATGACCATATTAGAGACACATATTTCCCTCAGATTACACAGACCCACAAAGAATTTCGAAAACAAATCCAATTTTGATAAACTCCCATATCTATTGGGTGAAATACCACAGTGTACAATCACAGCAGCAAGTTTTATGACCTTTTGGCAATACGTTTCCCCATGCCAATAAAGCCCTTGAATTGAAATTAAATTGAGAGAGAGAGAGATCTGTGACTTGTTGTAGAGAGAGGACCATGTGGTAGGTACTGTACCTGTCTGTATCTTGAATCCCCTTGAATGTTCAACAGCAGCACAGTGAGGTCCCGGATACGCATGGAACGCAAATACCTATTTTCCTTCTTTTTTATTTAACCGTGATTTAACTAGGCATGTCAGTTAAGAACGAATTCCTATTTACAATGACGGCCTACCTCGGCCAAACCAGGACACCGCTGGGCCAATTGTGTGCCGCCCTATGGGACTCCCAATCACGGCCGGATGTGATACAGCCTGGATTCGAACCAGGGACTGTAGTGACACCTCTTGCACTGAGATGCAGTACCTTAGACCACTGCGCCACTCGGGAGCCCCAATTAAGGTAGTTGGAGTGCATTAAATCTTAACGGCTCGTGCATTACATAAATCACTCATCACACTTCCTGTGTGTGTGTATCTGCACACGTACCTGCGCTGGGCTCCCGGGCCCTCTATGCTTCCTCCATTATCTATGCCTGTAAAATGAGTCAACTAATTAAGCCTGTATTTCCAGCCAATTAGTAGACGGCTGACATCCTCCTCTCAGTGAGTAACAGGAAGTCACATCCCTCTTCAGCTCTCCCCTGTAACTCCCTTTTACATTACAATCTCTTTATTCATTTGCATGTGTGCAGTGGCGGTTCTAGCTTGTATGGCTCCCTTGGCGAACCCCCCCCAACAAACAAAAAAAGCACCATTCCGCACAAACTGTCATTTTTATTCAGACATTTGGAACAACACAAATAAATAATAATAACATTTAGAACTATATAAAAATAAATATATATATACAAAAATTAAGAGTAATAAATAAAAATAAAAAAGTAACAAAGACAAATAGAAACAAATTGTAGTATATAAATACAAATAAAAAAGAGAATGGAATTATTACACTATTACCCTATTGCTAACAAAAAACACACAAATAAAACTAAATTGCACAAATCCTACATCACACAAATACACAAATAGAATAACACACTTATAAAGAAGAGAACCTGATTATGACACTATTGCACTTCAAACAAGAAAAACACAAAATAAATTGCATTACTAATTGCATTAGTACTGTACAAAGTTAGAGGTGCGCTATTTGATAGATTGCCCCGCTCCACCTACCTCGGACTTCCAGTGGGGAGACCTGAGGTCGACCTACCCCCGCCCCCCTCCCCATCTCTTACTTCTGAGTGGGAGACCTTCCCAGGCAGTAGCCTGCCTAGCTCACAAACTAGAATCAGGGCGCCCAATCCGACAAGGTTAACTGACCCACAGTCCCACACGGTGACATGATATAATTGACTTGACGTGCAAATCAGCGATAGAAAACTGATCGTGCAAAAGTCACCATTCGGAATATATTATTATTTATTTATTTATTAATTCATTTGTGCAGGCGTCCCATGCCGCCCTCGGCAAGATGCCGCCCTGGGCTGCTGCCCATGTCGCCTATGCCTAAATCCGCCACTGCGTGTGTGTGTGTGTAAGACTCTGTGACTCTTCATTAGGACCCAGGCAGTATGCTGCTGCTGCCACTACTTGGTCTAGTAATAAAGAGGGAAAGTGTTCTACACAGGTGTTGAGAAAGAGAGGAGAGAATGTCACTGTTAATGGAGTTTCTCACCTGTTTTTCATTTGTGTGATTTGTTGAAGTTGTTCGACTTCACTCCGGAGACAACATTTAACAGTTGTATTTCTTAATGCTTGGATTTGGAACGGTTAAAAGCTGGAAAACAAAGCTTGCCAGAGTTTTGCACACAATTTGATCATAACCTCAACATCAATACTTGTGATGACCCCTGCTGGTTTGTATGTGGAAGTATTTATTAAAAGTACATTGAGTGCAGTGAGTATTTACATTTCTACAGTCTAAATCAAATTAAGTCTAAATCAAATGTTATTGGTCACATACACATGGTTAGCAGATGTTAATGCGAGTGTAGCGAAATGCTTGTGCTTCTAGTTCCGACCCTGCAGTAATATCTAACAAGTAATCTAACAATTTCACAACTACCTTATACACACAAGTGTAAAGTAATGAATAAGAATAGGTACATAAATATATGAATGAGCGATGGCCGAACGGCATAGGCAAGATGCAGTAGATGGTATAGAGTACAGTATATACATATGAGATGAGTAATGTAGGGTATGAAAACATTATATAAAGTGGCATTGTTTAAGTGGCTAGTGATATATTTATTACATCCAATTTTTAATTATTAAAGTGGCTAGAGATTTGATTCATGTATGTTGGCAGCAGCCACTCAATGTTAGTGATGGCTGTTTAACAGTCTGATGGCCTTGAGATAGAAGCTGTTTTTCAGTCTCTCGGTCACTGCTTTGATGCACCTGTACTGACCTCGCCTTTTGGATGATAGCGGGGTGAACAGGCAGTGGCTCAGGTGGTTGTTGTCCTTGATTATCTTTTTGGCCTTGCTGTGACATTGGGTGGTGTAGGTGTCCTGTAGGGCAGGTAGTTTGCCCCCGGTGATGCGTTGTGCAGACCTCACTACCCTCTGGAGAGCCTTACGGTTGTGGGCAGAGCAGTTGCCATACCAGGCGGTAATACAGCCCGACAGGATGCTCTCGATTGTGCATCTGTAAAAGCTTGTGAGTGTTTTTGGTGACAAGCTGAATTTCTTCAGCCTCCTGAGGTTCTTCACCACGCTGTCTGTGTGGACCATTTCAGTTTGTCCGTGATGTGTACGCCGAGGAACTTAAAACTTTCCACCTTCTCCACTACTGTCCCGTCAATGTGGATAGAAGGCTGCTCCCTCTGCTGTTTCCTGAAGTCCACGATCATCTCCTTTGTTTTGTTGACATTGAGTGTGAGGTCTAACAGAACGTTTTGATTGATAATCGATAGTATCAGTTTTTATTCGATTTTTTTTATAGCACAAACCTCTGAGATACCTGTGTATTTTTATTCAACCAGAGATAATCAGTTATTTCAAATATTTAGCCTATTCTAATTCCAAACCACAGGTGGCGCCCTCTGCCAACGGTGTGATGTTGTGCCGTAGAAGAAGAAAGAGTGACGTAATATGTAGAAAAAATAGAGGCCATGGTCGAAGTGGATTGTAAACACATCAACTGTACCAATTGTAACTCTCTTTATTATCAACAAAACATGTGGTCGGATGTGTCAGCAATGCAGGGTGGTTACAAGATGTTTATGTTCAACTTTCAGGTTGATATTCTCGGCGGAGAGAAACGAGGGCGAGCGTCCAAGCGAGGAATACAAACGAATCGGTAAGACCTTACAGCTAGCTAGCTAACTAACGTTAGGCAGTTTAACCATATCAATGAATGAAGGCGCAAACACTCATTTAAACTGTACTCTACTGGTTATCCACTTGGTTCGTCCTTGGACATTTGAGACGAAATATATACATGAAACAATTAATTAAACAGGCTTTTCAAAATGCATACGTATATTCATTACGGAAACCGTTTAACGTTTAAGAACCAAACGGAAGCAAACGTTATAAACGAAACGGGAAGGGACCTACCTGAGTTTGTCGAATAGAAACACTTGTTTGCGTTTCCGTTTGGAGTAAACAGTTTCAAAACATGTTGCAACAGAATCGGCGTAATGATTAGAGTAAACATACCTATTATAGTAAAACCACTCCTATTTAAATAAAAAATACAAATATCCATAACAGTTTTTTAAATTCTAAACCAATCTCATGTTTTATTAGGTTATTGACAGTTATGTGTAAATTCCCACTAGTGGACAATTTCAAAGTTGCAAAAAAACGTTGAGGCGACCATTGGATTAACACATTTTCCAGATATTTTTGTACTTTCTCAGATAAGTAATCATATCTTATGTCAAATTAAGAGATTAATGTGCTGGTATATGCACATGATAGCATATTTTATGTGCATTATTTGCTATTTACAAATACAAATAATTTATGCTGTCAGTTGTGCCTGCATGTCACATTCACACAGTAGCAACCTAACTTGGTGAACTACAAGATCATAGATTTTGGCCATTCACATAATTTAATGCATTTTGCCTCATTTTACTGTGAAATTAACCTTACATTGTTATACATAGATGCCATTTTTGTAAATACAGAATGTAAATTACAATAAATAAATATTGTTCAAGATGATCAATACTAATGTTGCATAATATTGTAGTCTATAGTGTATATTTATACCCCAAACCATTGGTTTTCTAAATATTTAATGAGTAGGCTTTGCTAGTCATTATTTTTCACCATAAATCACTGTTGTTCCAATTAAACCCAGTATGCTCCTATTAAGCCCATGTGGCATTGAAACACATGGAGATAGTGTGTAGATATCCCTAATATTCAATGAACATGAGCATAAATATACTGAACAAAAATATAGACACAACATGCAACAATTTCAACAGTTTTACTGAGGTACAGTACATATAAGGAAATTAGTCAATTTAATTTATAGATTTCACATGACTGGGCAGGGGCACAGACATGGGTGAGCCTGGGAGGGTATAGGCCCACCCACTGGGGAGCCAGGCCCAGCCAATTAGAATGAGTTTTTCCCCCACAAAAGGGCTTTGTTACAAACAGAAATGCGCCTCAGTTTCATCAGCTGTCCAGGTGGCTGGTCTCAGACGATCCCACAGGTGAAGAAGCTGGATGTGGCTGTCCTGAGCTGGCGTGGTTACACGTGGTCTGCGGTTGTGAGGCCAGTTGGATGTACTGCCAAATAAATTAACATAAAATTCTCTGGCAACAGCTCTGGTGGACATTCCTGCAGTCAGCATGCCAATTGCACACTCCCTCAACTTGAGACATCTGTGGCCAATGTTCTCTCAATTTGTTTGTGTGCAATGTAAACCTACATTCCATTAGACTTCTGAAAAAAAAAACATGCAGGATTTGACATTATAAATTCAGCTCATGAAACATGGGATCAACACTTTACATGTTGCGTTTATATTTTTGTTCAGTATAAATGTTTTTTGCTCAGATTTGTTGATTTAAAACTACAGTTATGCAGCTAGCCATGGTGCCTTTACCAAGATTAGAAACTTCTCTACACTTTTCAAGATGTTTTGAGTGGACAGGTAGTCATTGATGCAGAGAGAGAAGAAGATGACCAGGGTTGAGGGATATCAGGGATAGAAGACCTACAAGTGGTTGACAAAAAATGCAATCAAATGAGGAACAAGAAGATGACTATTGGGCGACCACTCATGCACTTTTGGGTGGGGGCATTGTCATATTGTTGTCCTTCATTCATCCAGGTGATTTCCATTTTTTTTTTCGTTCACCACCTCTACATTTTGTAATGCACAGTAGAGAGGGAGATTTGAAACTGTCTTCAGATAGGCTTAAGGAAGACAAGTTGGGACTCATTAACATGAATAGCAGTACAGCAAATGTAATTCAGCTTTCAGATAATTTATTGAACGTTGTGTGTGTGTTATGGTCTTTTGAGCATTGCTTCTTATCGACAGAGGGCCAGTGTGGGTGCAGGGTTGTGTTCTAACCAAGCAATAGCACACCTGATTCAACTAATCATGTCTTGATTGAAGTCTATAATAAGTTGATTAGTTGAATCAAGTGTGTATTGGTTGGCAAGAACAAAGGCCTAAGTCCATATTTGATCTCTGTGGATACTATTGGACACACCCCTGTTATGAGTGCTACTTTCATGATGAATAGTATGGATCTGTTTATTTTTAAGAACTTTAGGTGTGATTGATATAATTCAAATGGATTATTTTAGAGGTGGGCTTATTTGGAACCCCCGCTGGGCTTAAAGGATACACTCGGTACCCATTTAAGCCCAGTCTGGACTTTTCACTTGTTTTATCAAATATTTAAATATCTTATTAAAACATTTTGTAAGTAAAGTCATAAAAATTCACGAGAGATTCATCTTTCATTTTATCTCCACTTTTCTTACAAAAATTAGGGCACTATATTATAGAAATGTCTAAACTTAGATTTTGTGTGGCTTATAGGTAAACTTACCCTACACCCTGGGTCTGTGTGTGGCGCTCACACCTAACGTACATGGTTTTGCGCATGGTCAGGTCAATTCGGATTACTTAAATTTTTTTTCTTCAACATTCACTTTACATGTTGTGGCCCTGTGTGTCATTTCCAGCTGGGAGTATGGCGACAAATGGAGAGGAGGCGAGTGGAGGAGAGGATGGGTCGGAGTCTGAGGTGGCTGAGCTTCGCCAGAAAGTAGAGTCGCTACAGAAACAACTGAAAAACTGCAGAAAAGAACTGACCACATTACAGAAACAACTGACCACATTACAGAAACAACTGAGCAAGTCTGAGAGGCTTCAGAAGAACACAGAAGGCTACAATGAAGACTTGAGGAAACAGGTAGGCTAGCTGCTAAGAACAATCTTGCCATCATTGAACAAGTCTCTGAAATGCACAAATAAGCGAATTTACAAGTGACGCTTATCGTTTTTTCTGGTTGCCCGTGATTTGATATAATAGGTCGACAGGCTGAGTACAGAGATTCATGAACGGAAGGCGAAGGCGAGAGACAAAGCTGAAGCTGAGACACAGACAGCAGAATATACCTGGTCAGAAACTGGTGAGCAATCATATTGTGTTTGGATGGTTGTAAAATGAACACATGATTATTTCCCAGGACCAGCAGTTTGTGAATGATTTAGTTGGTTTTTATGTTGCTCCACTCACATATACAGATACGTTGACCCTTGTCTGTGTGATTTCCAGATTATTACAACTACTACTATGGAGGAGGCTACTACCACGGTGATGGTGTGGCAACAGACACCGAGGGAATTGTGATAGCAGAGGGGCAGGAAGCCACTGATGCCTCAGAGATGACAGCTGCAGAATCAACCAATGACACCGCTACATATATGATTACAGATACAATGACAGGCACAGCCACAGCGACGGTTACAGAGGTGTCTGTAGAGGGTGGTATTGCTGCTGCTCAACCAGAGGTGAGTTTGGAGTTCACAGGACAGTGAGGTCTCTTGTCTTCCAAAAATAATCTTTATTTAAAGTGCTCATTTCCCTACTACAGGACCACAATCTATTTGGTGGGGCACAAGAAATAAAGGTTTTAGGTTGATGACAGTGCAAAAAACGGGTTGGGAACTTTACTTTCTTTACTTGTGTTTGTTCCAGCAAGAGGTGGATGCAGGCTCTATAGCTGACATGCTGAGAGCCACTGCTGAGCAGGCCATGACACAGACTGGCTTTGTGTTTGATGAGACCACCGGGATGTACTACGACCACAGCACTGGCTTCTACTACGACTCGGTACTAAACCACACACGCCATTACTATGCCATTATGTAACAGTCTTTTTAATTGCGTCACTTTCTTCCTCACCTAGGCCAGTCAGTTGTACTATGATAACAACACAGGGATGTACTACTACTACGATGCAGAGAGTGGCAAGTACCAGTTCCACTCCAGGATAGAGGTCCCTACTGTACAGCCTGTCTCAGAGACCAGCCAGGAGAAAAGGAGCCTGGACAAGAAAGGCAGGAAGTGGAAGAAAGTTCCAGAGAAAGCCTCTCGTCAGGATGATAAGGTAGGTGACTATTCTGGAGATAAAGCAGAAGCACTACAGGATAATTACAGCAAATTCTGGATTTATGTTCCTTTTAAATAATGATTAAGAAGGGGTAATTGTTTTAACTAGCTACATATTTCTCATTGTTGTGTAAAACTGACCTGTTATCCCTACTGTTTTTGATTTGTGCTCATTGGCTGGCCTGAGACATGAGGCTCCTGAGGCATCTCACCTTCAGAAGTTTAGTGATTGTAATGGACTCCTTTAAGATTAATTTCAACTCTGATCTATGTGGTCTCAGTTTTCAAATATTTGCAGGAGTGGTTTTAGAATTTCTGTAGCTATAGCCTTGGTTATTTATCCTGCAGTCTACTACATTTTCGTCAGGTACAGAGTTTTAGCTATTGCTCGCTGCCATTTAGTTGACTGAATGCTATTCCTCTGGTCGTAGGTAGAAGACGTGATTAACTCACTGACTAACATGGAAGATTTCCTATTTCTGGAACTCAGTTTCTCGTAGAGATACACTTTTTACACTCCTCACATCAAACTGTTCTTTAACAGCAGAAAGACCCCATGCAGACATGATGTATAGCTACACCGCTCTAGTGCAACGAAAGGGCATGTTTCAGAGCTCAGGGATGTGGCTGCTTGGTCTGGTCAAGAGGATGTTTTTGAGGATCACTTTCATTGTGTTGCAGCTTGAGTCAATGAATTGACTGTGAATGCGGTATAGGCCTACTGTCTTTGAAAATGGAGACCCATATATCCAAAAATGATCCCTAAACAATGCAGGGAGGTTCCGATGCGGGGCCCACTGTCCAAATTCCTAGAAAGCCTCTTGTGTCCCGTGTCCACCAATTTAGTTCTCTGGAGATGCTTCAGGTGTATCCTCCCTTCTGATTGGTTGCATGTCTGCTCACAGTGCCTTGTAAAGGAGCTCGAGTTTGAGGAGTGGATCGAGCGGCGAATCCCCAAGAGGGGAGTGGCC
This sequence comes from Salvelinus sp. IW2-2015, assembly GCF_002910315.2. NCBI lineage: Eukaryota > Metazoa > Chordata > Actinopteri > Salmoniformes > Salmonidae > Salvelinus > Salvelinus sp. IW2-2015. The sequence goes on along the minus strand of NC_036844.1, from coordinate 11,731,124 downwards.
TCGCGCAGGCAGAGGGGGCGGTCTGTCACTCCAGACACTCCTCCACAGAAGAAAAGCTCTTCAAAGACTCGCCGGGCGAAGAGCGCCGAACGCTCGCTGAAGAGGAAGAAGAGGAATGACTGGTCGCGCTCTGATGATGCGAGCAGCTCAAGGAGGAAGAAAGCTAAGTCGGACAGACGGGGCAGCAAGGAGGAGGCAGCTGCGTCGGGGCGTGATGGCTTGCGTGGGAACAGCGAGCCTGAAGAGGGGGAGATCACCGAGTCGGAGGGAGAATGGAAGTCTACCTCTTCCTCCTCCTCTTCCCCCCCTCCTCCCACCAAAGACAGCTCCGAGTCAGAGATGGAGAGTCAGGAAGGTGAGGAGAGGAGGGACACCGTTTAGAGTTATTCAGTCTGTCAACTTTTTCTCACTATAGCTTTCACTTTGTGTTAAAAGTCTTACACCACCTGATATTTGTTCATCGGTCTTCCTCAATGTTTCCTGTAGTTAAAATCTTGCTCAGTTTAATTGTCATGGGTATGTGATATTGTGTGCACGTTCTGTCCCTAGTTGCTGAGGAGGTGTGGCCGCCCTGTGTGAGGGTGACAGTGGTCAGATCTCCTGTGTTACAGACAGGAACACTCTTCATCATCACAGCTGACTCTCCAGCCACCATTGGCAGGTCAGTACAGCACTACAGTCTCTGGGAGATTCTCAATTGGGGAAAAGTCTGTCCTCTCCTCAACTCCTCCGTCTTCTCTCCTCCGTGACACAGAAACTGTTAAGTGGTCGAGGAGAGTGTCAATTCGTTAGTAGGCGAACGATGGAGTCTGATCCGCTTCTCGATTACCTACTTTGACAGAGGATAGTGTTTTGAAATACGTCACACCCACTTTGAAATAGGTGTTCTCTCGAGGTAGAAAAGCATGCACACATTTAAAAACGATATGCCACTTATCCTTTAATCTAAGAGTTTTTATCACTTTACACATTTAGTTTGAGATTCTACCACTGTAAACGTCATTTGCCTGATGACCCGCGAGTGGAGAAGGAGTCTCATTTTTTTCAGAGTTTCCTCCGCTCCTCGGTTAACCTTTGACCTTTTTCAAAAAGAGGCGAGGACGGAGAAGAGGAGGCAAACAAAACTAGTTCTCCCAATTCTTTTGATTGAATGGGCCCATAGTGGTCAGTTCATCAATTTCATCACAAGGGGGAGATGAGAGCTCAGATCAACACTTCTGAAAATGAAGTTGAAACTACCTGTGGCATTTTGCAGTACTGTTTTAACATAATTCTATATTTTCAGGGAAAAGGATATGAACCATGCCATCAGATTATCTGAAATGGGAGTCAGTAAGGTATGGCAACATATTTCATTGATTTGTTTGATTCTGCTACATGCATTACAGGAAATCTGCAGGGCTTCAAATTAGATGTGAATGGTATTGATGGGTTCTATATATAGTACCAGTCAAAGGTTTGGACACCTACTCATTCCAGGGTTTTTCTACATTGTAGAAAAGTAGTGAAGACATCAAAACTTTGAAATAATACATATGGAATCATGTAGTAACCAGAAAAGTGTTAAACAAATCTAAATATATTTTATATTTGAGATTCTTCAAAGTAGCCACCCTTTGCACACTCTTGGCATTCTCTCAACCAGCTTCATGAGGAATGCTTTTCAAACAGTCTTGAAGGAGTTCCCATATGCTGAGCACTTGTTGGCTGCTTTTCCTTCACTCTGCGGTCCAACTCAACCCAAAGGGATTAAAAATATATATATATGTATTTTATTTAACTAGGCACGTCAGTTAAGAACAAATTCTTATTTTACAATGACGGCCTACCCAGGCCAAACCCTTCCCTAACCCGGACGACCTTGGGCCAATTGTGCGCCGCCCTAGGGGACTCCAGATCACAGCCGGTTGTGATACAGCTTGGGTTCAAACCAGGTTCTGTAGTGACGCCTCTAGCACTGAGATGCAGTGCCTTAGACCGCTGCGCCACCCGATTGTTGAGGCCAGGTCATCTGATACAGCACTCCATCACTCTCCATCACTCTCCTTACACCAAATAGCCCTTACACCGCCTAGAGGTATGTTTTGGGTCATTGTCCTGTTGAAAAACAAATGGTAGTCCCACTAAGCGCAAACCAGATGGGATGCCATATCGCTGCAGAATGTTGTGGTAGCCATGCTAGTTAAGTGTGCCTTGAATTCTAAATAAGTCACCAACTATGTCACCAGCAAAGCACCATCACACCTCCATGCTTCACGGTGGGAATCACGCATGCAGAGATCATCCGTTCACCTATCATCCGTTCACCTACCAAAAATCTCAGATTTAGACTCATCAAACCAAAGGACAGATTACCACCGGTCTAATGTCCATTGTTCATGTTTCTTTGCCCATGCAAATCGTATCCTTTAGTAGTGGTTTCTTTGCAGCAATTTGACCATGAAGGCCTGATTCACGCAGTCACCTCTGAACAGTTGATGTTGAGATGTCTGTTACTTGAACTCTGAAGCATTTATTTGGACTGTAATTTGAGGTACAGGTAACTCTAATGAACTTATCCTCTGCAGCAGAGGTAACTCTGGGTCTTCCTTTCCTGTGGCGGTCCTGATGAGAGCCAGTTTCATCGTAGCGCTTGATGGTTTTTGCGACTATACTTGAAGAAACTTTCAAAGTTCTTGAAATGTTCTGCATTGACTGACCTTCATGTCTTAAAGTAATGATGGACTGTCATTTCGCTTTGCTTATTTGAGCTGTTCTTGCCATAATATGAGCTTGGTCTTTTGCCAAATAGGGCTATCTTCTGTATACCAACCCTACCTTGTCACAACACAACTGATTGGCTCAAACATGTTGAGAAGGAAAGAAATTCCACAAATGTACTTTTAAAAAGGCACACCTGTTAATTGAAATGCATTCCAGGTGACTCACTCATGAAGTGGGTTGAGAGAATGCCAAGAGTGTGCAAAGCTGTCAAGGCAGAGGGTGGCCACTTTGAATAATCTTTTTTTTTAACACTTTTTTGGTTACTACAAGATTCCATGTGTTATTTCATTGTTTTGATGTCAATGTCAATCCCAGTTTCACGCAGAGGTGTACTTTGACCAGGACCAACAGTGCTACATGCTAGTGGACCAGGGAAGCCAGAACGGAACTGTCCTCAATGGCAACCGAATCCTACAGGTGGGTCAGACACACACACACACACACACACCTTGGTTCGAAATTGAGGTAGTAACAGTATTGTTTTCACTGCCCTCAGCCCAAAGCTAAGTGTGACCCTTGCCCTCTGACCCATGGGGATGAAGTGAAGATGGGAGAGACTGTTCTGTCCTTCCACATCCACTCTGGGACAGACACCTGTGACGGCTGTGAACCTGGACAGGTCATGGCTCACCTCGGCAAACACCAGAGAAACCAGCCGGTACAGACAGGTGCAGAACACAGCTGATGAATTTGCGTAAATAAATGTGTTGCATCCATCTCTGTATGTTGTCTGTATAAGCCTGATGCGATGTTCACACAGCTAGCTACCCATGCCCCACACAGCATGATTATTAGCGTAACTAATGCTACAGCCCAGTTTATAACTTTCCGGGTGTGTCGTTCCTCAGGTCCGGCTCCAACCAAAGAGGACAAGGAGCTGCTCAGACAGAAAGAACTGAAACAGATGAAGGTCAAATATGGCCTGAAGGTAAGCGACTGGTTCATTCACCACCACTACAACTTCATCTGTTGTCACCTTCTGCTGTTATGTTAATCAGTGATGAATAATTCCCATTGGTAATCCTTTGTTGAAAATGTCCTTGCCAATCAGATCCTGCCCTGCCTTCTCTGCGTATACAGTACAAAGATGTTATCTGACAGAGGTTTTCATCCAATTAAACTGTTCTGTTTTTGCTCGTCTCACATCTTGTTGACATGTACGTTGCAAGAGACTGAGCAGTCCTACAGCAGTTAGAATGATATTACTGTGTGTGTGTATATAACTGTTTAGTAAGTGTCTCCCTCTGTCCCAACAGAGCAATGAGTATGAGGAGACCAAAGCCCTGAGGAACCCCAGGTATGTTGACAGGGCCGAGTCTCGTCGTCAGACCGTGGGCAGCGAGGGAGCCTTCCAACGTGACGACGCACCCGCCTCCGTACACGTGTACGTGGTAATCTGATTGGTTCAGTTGATGGCAAGTGTGTGTGTGTACACATAATGTGTGTGTAAGTAGAAAGACCAGGATGTGGTAATTACTAGTTATGAGGTTGACTCTGAGTCGTTGCAATGTGCCCCTGTTTCCCTCCTGGTCCAGTGAGATCAGTGAAGTCAACAAGGGAAGGAAGATGCTGGAGAAGATGGGCTGGAAGAAAGGAGAAGGCCTGGGCAAAGATGGAGCCGGAATGAAAGACCCGGTAATCTTAACATTTTCCCTTTCTATTAGGATTTTCCTGCTTTCAGAGAAGTGATTTTTTCCTATTTTAACTAGGAATTCATAAATGGCTATATTTAAATTGACCAAACCTCAGACCAATATCCTCCAGTTAATTTGTCTGGTTTTATCCCAGTTCTTTCCCACTTTGCTCACACATCTGATCAGATTTTCCCCCACTATTCTGGTTTTCCCATATAGATCCAGCTGAAGATCCGGAAGTCACAGTCAGGTCTTGGGGCGGGAGCTGCTGTGTCGGTGGACGAGGCTGGGTCTCTGAGCAAGAACAAGACCCAGAGGAACTGGGAGAAGGCCAGAGAGCGGTTTAATGACACCTGCCAGCCAGATACACCCACAGTCAAGAAGGAGCAGGGCCCGGTGACCAAACCCTGGGTTAAAGGAGAAGTGACTGAATGACATCCTAGGCCAATGTTTCTCAACAGTTCTAGTCTGTATCTCAGAAAGGCCGGTCACCCAATCCACCATGGTGAAGTGAGTAGTTGACTGGACACAGACACACAGGGTGGCCTAGTTCCAATATATTTACTGGCTGAATCCACTTCTTGGAATGAGAATGGTGCTGGTACTCACTTAGATGTTATTCCAACTTGCACTAAAGTGGGATATCTCCATATTTGCAGTCTCCTTTTAGAACGGTGCAGTCTCCTTTTAGAACGGCGCAGTCTCCTTTTAGAACGGTGCAGTCTCCTTTTAGAACGGTGCAGTCTCCTTTTAGAACGGTGCAGTCTCCCTTTAGAACGGCGCAGTCTCCCTTTAGAACGGCGCAGTCTCCCTTTAGAACGGTGCAGTCTCCCTTTAGAACGGCGCAGTCTCCCTTTAGAACTGTGCAGTCTCCCTTTAGAACTGTGCAGTCTCCCTTTAGAACGGCGCAGTCTTCCTTTTAGCACGGGCGCAGTCTCCTTTTAGAACGGTGCATCTCCCTTTTAGAACGGTGCAGTCTCCCTTTAGACGGCGCGTCTCCCTTAGGAACGGTGCGTCTCCTTTAGAAGGCCAGTCTCCTTTAGAACGGCGCAGTCCGCTTTAGAAGGCGCAGTCTCCCTTTAGAACGGTGCAGTCTCCCTTTAGAACGGTGCAGTCTCCCTTTAGAACGGTGCAGTCTCCTTTAGAACGGTGCAGTCTCCTTTTAGAACGGTGCAGTCCCTTTAGAACGGCGAGTCTCCTTTTAGAACGGCGCAGTCTCCTTTTAGAACGGTGGCAGTCTCCTTTAGAACGGTGCAGTCTCCTTTTAGAACGGTGCAGTCTCCCTTTAGAACGGCGCAGTTCCCTTTAGAACGGCGCAGTCCCTTTAGAACGGCGCCGTCTCCCTTTAGAACGGTGCAGTCTCCTTTTAGAACGGTGCAGTCCCCCAAGTCGTCTCCTTTAGAACGGTGCAGTCTCCCTTTAGAACGGTGCAGTCTCGCCATTTAGAACGGTGCAGTCTCCCTTTAGAACGGCGCAGTCTCCCTTTAAGAATGGTGCAGTCTCCCGTTTAGAACTGGTGCAGTCTCTTTAGAACTGTGCAGTCTCCCTTTAAGAACGGTGCAGTCTCCCTTTAGAACGGTGGCAGTCTCCTTTTAGAACGGTGCAGTCTCTCTTTAGAACGGGCAGTCTCCCTTTAGAACGGTGCAGTCTCCCTTAGAACGGCGCAGTCTCCTTTTAGAACGGTGGCAGTCTCCTTTTAGAACGGTGGCGTTCTCCTTTAGAACGGTGCAGTCTCCCTTTAGAAACGGCGCGTTCTCCTTTAGAACGGTGGCAGTCTCCTTTAGAACGGTGCAGTCTCCTTTAGAACGGTGCAGTCTCCCCTTTAGAACGGTGCAGTCTCCCTTTAGAACGGTGCACGTCTCCCTTTAGAACGGCGCAGTCTCGCTTAGAACGCGCATCTCCTTTAGAACGGCGCAGTCTCCCTTTAGAACGGTGCAGTCTCCCTTTAGAACGGTGCAGTCTCCCTTTAGAACGGCGCAGTCTCCCTTTAGAACGGCGCAGTCTCCCTTTAGAACGGTGCAGTCTCCCTTTAGAACGGTGCAGTCTCCCTTTAGAACTGTGCAGTGTCACGAATGGCCTAAGGGCGGAAGCAGAATTGGGTAATGTATTTTAAATTGTAAAAAATTAAGATGCTAAAGAACCTCCTTGTAAAGCAACTGTTTGTTTGTGGGCTGCCTGCGGAATCTATCAACTGTACAATCATGCCTAATAAATGTTGCTTTGATTTTGTCTGCAGTACAAGAGATGTCATTGTTGTAGGCCTGTATTTTACTTGAATAAATACGTTAGTTACCTGTACATGCACTTTTCCATGGCCATAATAAGCACCCGCGTAAAACCTGCTGGCATTAGGACTGCACGGACGGACTCCTGTTGCCCGCCTGAAGCGGAGCCGAAAAAGTTTCTCAGAAGTTATAACCGTCTTTAAGATCGCCAATTTCTCGGGTCCTCCGCCATCCATCGGTCAACTCGATGGACAGCACGACCGAGAAACGCGGATGCAGTTTCGCGCGTTTCTAGACAGGAATTATTCATCCCAACGTTTTACCACTCGTAAAGGACCTAACCCTGGTTCAAGACATGAGTCGGACTTCGACAGAGGAAAGTGAATTGTTCAATGGACCGCAAAAGGTAAGGCAACTGTAAACCGTTAATACTGATGAAGAGAAAACGAGGTCTGTCTTGCGCTTGAGTTGTAATCCAGAAAACGTACAGGGAAATACGTGTATGGATAGAGATGCAGGCCAACTTGATTATGTTATTTTTATTCAACCCATCAGGTATGTTGTGGAATTTGATTAAGGTTTACCACGAATGGCTCTTGATAAGAAACGTTGCGGAATTGACCTATAAATACGTTTGGTGAATTTCAATGTGTACTGTTTTTATTATGTAAGGTAATTTATTTTACTATAGGTAGCGTTGGACCAGTAACCGTATGGGCGCTGGTTCCAATCCCCGAGCCGAATAGGTGAACAATCTGTTGGTGTCCTTGAGCAATGCACTTCGACATGATTGCTCCGGTTAGTCGTTCTGGATAAGTGTGCTAATTGACTTAACTAAACTGCCACTATATGCATAATTTACATAGGCTACTGGAAGCTCCATATAGTTTTCATATTTTATAATGGAAAGAAATGTAACCCCTAAACTGATTTGGTGACAGACATTTTGGCCTACTCAATCGAGAGAGATGTATTTTATAACAGACTGCTCAACTGTAATCATTGGTGCAGAGAGGCGACCTTGCCGGCAGGGGGCAGCATTCGGAGTAAGTAAGGTGAACCTACTGAAATGTGAATGAGTCTGTAGCAATACATACTGTATGTTCCTTCCTGTTTTGTGCATATGCACTCAGGATACATGGTTGTATTATAATTTAGGGATACGTTTGAAGGTCTTAATGTGTGGATGTAACCCCACTGTTACACTTTATAACCTAGTTATAATCATCCTAAAACACAATTTGGTTCAAATCAGATTAAGGGAATCATGCAGTGTTTCCCCACTGTGCCAAGAATTTGATTGTTTTGTCCTTGGTATTGTTTGATTTACAGTAGCTCAAAACCTGTCTCTTATACACATCTAGATGTGTATAAGAGACAGGATTTACACTATGTCTAAGCTAGTTGCCAGGCAATAGGCACTTCATGCCTCAAAGACATCCACAGTTCCCCCCCCCCCCCCCCTCTCTTTCTCTCTTTCAACGACTCTCAAGTCCCTGAACACTAACCATGTGTACAAAACCAAACAAGTCAAGTCAGTAATAAATGTGACCTTTGGACTTTAAAGGTGCAGGCTATACTGTATCACCTACACACATATAGATAGCTCACATTACCCAACACTTCCTCATCAATCAATTAATGATTGGATTTATGGAGTGTGTTTCCAGGAGCTCACAGTGGAAACTCTGTTTAGGTGGCCAACAGCTTTCCAGTAGTCCTAATTCGAATCAAATTTTATTGGTCACGTACACATATTTTGCAGATGTTATTGCGGGTGTAGCGAAATGTGCAATGTCAGAGTCCGGAATATGAATGTATATGATGGTGTGTATAGACATTATGGGCAGTGTATGAATAGAAAAGGTGTGTACAGCAGTAGTTACATAGGGTAAGACTTGACTAGAATACAGTATATACACATGAAGTGAATTCCATTGCATCCGGCTTAGTACACACTGACAAGACGGTCGCAAGCTGTTGCGTTTATCAGTAAGTGACAGTTTCAGTACAGTAGGAAGTATAACTGTACCACTGCTGTTTATGCTCTCATTTACATGGACGGGACTGTAGTGGAGCAGGACGAGAGCTTTAAGTTCCTCGTGTCCGCATCACTAAGGACCTATCATGGTCCAAACACAAAAGCACAGTCGTGAAGAGGGCACGACAACGCCTCTTCCCACTAAGGAGGCTGTAAAGATTTGGCATGGGTCCCTCAGATCCTCAAAAAGTTCAACAGCTGCACCATTGAGAACATCTTGACTGGCTGCGTCACGGCCTGGTACGGCAACTGCTCGCCATCCGACCGCAAAGTGCTACAGACAGTAGTGTGTACGGCCCAGTACATGTACTGGGGTCAAATTCCCTGCCATCCAGGACCTCTATACCAGGCGGTGTCAAAGACTCCATCCAACCAAGTCATAGAATGTTCTCTCTGCTACCGCATGGCAAGCGATCCTGGAGCGCCAATTCTGTGACCAAAAGGCTCCTGAACATCTACCCACAAGCTATAAGACTGCTGAACAGTTCATAAAATGGCCACCCAAACAATTTATATTTACCCCCTTTATTCTTCATTTTTGTATCTTTATTTTTTGCACTGGCTCTATGCACACTCACACATACTGACACTCCAACACACACACACACAGATACACACACTACATACGCTCACACACACATGCATATTAACGCCACACACACTCACACACAGACAGTTTCACAATCCTCACATGCGCTGCTGCTACTCTTTATTATCTATCCTGATTGCCTAGTCACTTTTACCCTTACCTACATGTAGATATTGTATTACCTCAATTACCTCAACTACCTTGTACCCCTGCACATTGACTAGGTACTGGTACGCCGTTCTACTGCCAATGTTTGTCTATGGAGATTGCATGGCGGTGTGCTGGATTTTATTCACCTGTCAGCAACGGGTGTGGCTGAAATCGCTGAATCCATTAATTTGAAGGGGTGTCCACATACTTTTGTATATATAGTGTATATAGTCTCGTTATTATTATTTTATTGTGTTACTATTTTTCCTTTTTTATTTAGCAAATATTTGTCTTACTTTTTAAGTCTGCATTGTTTGGAATGGGCTTGTAAGTAAGCATTTCACGGTATATAGTGTATATAGAATACCTGTTGTATTCTGCGTATGTGACCAATACGATTTGACTTTATCTGACTAGACCATCATACTTTCCTCTTGCATACATGTCACTGATGCGGGATACTATATGGGAGATGTAATGTAAACACCTGTTGCCATGGTGAGAGAGTGTCTACTCTGCATGATGGTTTGTGGTCTGAGGGAAGCTGGTTGTTATGGAAAAACAGTTTATATTGTTGGTTTGCACAAATAGAATCAAGATATCAGAACAACTACATTATGGACCTTGATTTACATGTCACATCATCATTTCTCTGTTTTGCTTCTATAATCCAGCTACATGTGAGATGGGTGCGACGCGACGTGTGACACGTGTTTGTGTGCATGTGTGCGTGCAGTGGTGTAAAGTACTTAAGTAAAAATACTTTAAATTACTACTTAAGTCGTTTTTGGGGTATCAATTCGAATGCTTATTAGGACGGATTTTTTTTTTTTGCAAATCACGCACTTATATCAAGAGAACATCCCTGGTCATTCCTACTGCCTCTGATCTGGTAGACTCATTAAACACAAATGCTTTGTTTGTAAATTATGTCTGTGTGTTGGAGTGCGCCCCTGGCTCTCCATACATTTTATATACATTTTATACTTGTACTTTTTATAGTTAAGTACATTTTAGCAATTTCATTTACTTTTGATACTTAAGTACATTTAAAACCAAATACTTTTCAACTTTTACTCATGTATGTAATTTACTGGGTGGCTTTCACTTTCACTTGAGTCATTTTCTGTTAAGATATTTTTACTTTTACTCAAGAATGACAGTTGGGTACTTTTTCCACCACTGTGCGCATGAATGTTTGCGTGCTATGTACACTCTAAGTAGTCGGAAGTGCTTTTTTTCATGTTATTCATTGGATGTTGAATACATGTTCTCTGTCCGTCAAGAACATTTCACAGATTTTAATGGGTTAGGACAGTTTTATTGCAGGACAGTTTTATTGCTTTTTTGTCATTTGCATAAGTATTAGCCCTACCTAGACACTAATCTAAGGTTATTTTTTATTACATTTTTCCTGTAAATGGTTCAGGGTAGGATACTTAGGTAAGCTGGTCCAATATCTGTGTAAAAGGGCAGCTGCTGCCTGGAGAAGTTATTGTGGATTTATCATATGAAACACACACACACACACACACACACACACACACACACACAATCTCTCTCACATGCTCTCTCTCTCACACACACAAATGTTTTAAATTCAAATGATTTGTTATTTTCTGTGTTTGTGTATGTGTATGATTGCAGTGGCAGGTGAAATAGACAATAATTGATAGCCTAGAGACACATTTACAGATCATTAGTGCATGTGTTACTAAGTTTTGTCGGACGTCTCTACTTGGACACCTATGGATATTATTCCAGTCTTCCAGTCGCTGACCAGTGGTGACCGGCTATGATGGTGCGCACTGGAGCGGATGACATTACAGCAGCCTATACAATCATTATTTTCCCTTTTGTGCTTCACCTATTTGCACATCGTTACAACACTGTATGTAGGCCTAATATGACATTTGAAGTGTCTCTATTCCTTTGGAGCTTTTGTGAGTGTTATATTTACTGTACATTTTTTTTGTTTGTTTCACTTTTGTTTATTATCTATTTCACTTGCTTTTACCAATGTACACATATGTTTCCCATGCCAATAAAGTCGTTTGAAATTAATTGAATTGAAGAGTGAGAGAGAGAGAGAGAGAGTGAGAAGACATTTTAACATTTAAGTCATTTAGCAGACGCTCTTATCCAGAGCGACTTACAAATTGGAAAGTTCATATATAGTCATCCTGGTCCCCCCGTGGGGAATGAACCCACAACCCTGGCGTTGCAAGCGCCATGCTCTACCAACTGAGCCACACGGGACCACCTAAGACAGAGAGCGAGACCTAAGGCCAACGAAATGCGATGGCCAGATAGTGAAGACATGAGCGAGTGTGATCCAGCGATTTCATGCGCGTTTGTCTTCCAATCAAATATGATTTGGATAGGATGAGAACAGGAGCGTCTTTGTTTGACATAATATAAGGACATCCTGGTGGTTACAGATGGTTACGTTCGCAGGCTGGGCTATAGCCTATAGGCTAGAGAAAATCATTTCATTAATCGACATTATTGCGAGCCATGATGGAATTACATAACGCCTATATGCTGCAGTCTATAATAACGTAAATGGTGCTATTTTCTCACTGAACGACTGAATGTGAAACGCAGAAGCAGCAGGACAGATCGCAGAGGAAATCACATTGAGCTCCACATAACGAATCGAGGAGCCGAGAGCATGCATGAATTAACAGAGCCGAGGGTTCAGCGGCGATACTAGAGAGATGAAGGAGCTTTCGTTCTCCCCTTGATGTGTTCAACCGGCCACTGGGGAGAGACAACCAGGAGCAGCCGATGCTCGGAGAGAACAGCGGCCGCAGCGCCAGACATCGGCGAGAGCGATAACTCAGCGCTGTTTACTGTCATTTGAGAGCTGGCACCAGACCCACGGCGAGGCATGGGCTGCGCTCCCAGCATCCACGTCTCCCAGAGCGGTGTGATCTACTGCCGAGACTCGGACGAGTCCAACTCTCCGCACCAGACCACCACCATCTCGCAGGGCACCGCGGCCACCCTACATGGGCTGTTCATCAAGACGGACGCGGCCGATACCATCTCATCCGTCATCACCTACCAGAGCAGGCACTCCGGAACCAACTCTCAACGAGAGAGAAGAGAGAACAGCCGGGGACACAACTGCATCGAGGCGGAGACCCAGACCAGTCACACCAGTGTCAAGGTAGATAGATTCGCTCTTTCACAATCACAGGGAATGAATCAATCAGTTCACGTAGGCCTGTATTCTGTTCAGCCGAATTCCTGACCTGTTCACAAGGCCAAACATTGTAGTATCGTATCAATTAGCTGCTCCTAATTAAAACCAATTATCCATGAAGCTTATTCCGTCTTGCGTGGGGGGATAGCTAGACTGATACCATTCATGAATAACGTTTTGTGTTCATGGAAGGTCTTATTATTGTTTGTTATCTATCTATGTGCAGTCAGTGTGTTGAGGTAGAATTAGCAAACGGGTTTTGTTTTGTTTTGGGGGCATACCCTATAGGTAGCTCGGGCATTCCTGGAGTGATTCATCGGATCATACATAAAATATAGAGATGGAAGTTCTAGTCTGGTAAGATTTGTCAGTTGGCGTCATCATGACAACAACTTTTCATTTCTGAAAGGTTTAGGGTGAGTGAGAGCGTGATTGAGTGAGTGAGTGACACCATGGTGAAAGTGCGATGCACGATAAGAACATTATAATTAACCCTCACCCTTTGGGGTAGTGTACGTTTTTTAACATAACATAATTTTAGCATTATGTCATGATGAGCACATGTTCAACTTAATTAAAAACATGTTTTCAATCTCAAGAAGTTAAATAAGAAAAATGACTATAGTAAGTGCCTATTAACTGCCAAATAAAGTAACAGGGTTGACCAGTTCACCTTAAATCAGCCATAAATCCTCTTGTGACAGGGTGAATGGAAGCTAGTTGTGTGCAACAGAGGGGCAATTTAACCTTCTACTGCAGTGGGCTAAATCAGGGTCACACAGTGTTTCTTGGTAGTCTTAAACAAATCTACTTTGAAACCAAAACATACACCTCACACACATGGTTATGGGCTTACAAAAGAAGACACCTGTACCATGTCAGATATAGAGTTGAAATGAATTACATTTTGAGTTTGCATCCCAATATTACACTTTATATACGTCACAGAAGACTGAAATATATATATATATTTAAATGGGCATAGAAACACTAGATTTTTGGCTGTAAAAGAAAATAATATATATATATAAAATATCAATAACAATCCACATATGAGGCCACTAGTCATTTGACTGCAGGAAAGGGCTACTGCAAGCTTCACAAAAAAAACATGTAATTGTTAAAACATTTATAGCCAGTCTATCTATGGGTAACAGGGTTTGTTACCACAAAACACCAGAGAATTGCCAAAAAAGAGTAGAACCGGCTCACCTGCTTTTTCACTATAATTTGACTATTAGATGTTTATAATGTTTCATTTGAAAAAAAATATTTTAAAAGGAATAGATTCACGATATTAAAATGAGAATTCACGCAAAATGGTTTACCTTAAAATGAGGAACAGGTTTTTTTGTGACTTTTTTTCTGCCCCCCACCACTGTTATTTTTTGGCTGTTTCACCATTGAAGGGATGGTTCGAGACTTTGGCAATGAGGCCCTTTGTCTACTTCCCCAGAGTCAGATGAACTCATGGATACCATTTGAATGTATCTGCGTCCAGTATGACAGATGTTAGAGGTAGTTTCGCAAGCCAATGCTAACTAACTTTAGTGCACTGACCTCCAGTGATTGCGCTAACGCTAGTTAGCAATTGTACAAACGTTAGATAGCAACTTCCTTCAAACTGCACGCAGAGACGAAAATGGTATCCACGAGTTCATCTGACTCTGTGGACGTAGATAAAGGGCCTCTTTGCCAAAATCCCGGAATTATCTCTTTAAGGATGCCAGCTTTAACATGAATCACTAATCACATTAAATAATCATCTTCAGAAATAACGTAGTCAAAGCAACAACATAACTAGGGGCGTTATAATGAAGGTGAAAACTTGTAGAAATGTTGGGGTTAATTAATAGGTTTAAATCTTCAGAGAAGTCACATAGATGGTGCACAGAGAGACAAATCAAAATGCAGAATTTTGGCACTTTAGCAAGTCTTTATTCAAATAAAAAATCTGATTTATTGAATTCTCCATGTGGTCTATATTAAAAGGCACTTCATTTAATATAACAGGCTTTTAAAAACCAATATTGGTGTGCAACTTCTACTTAAAATACCCAAAGGATGAAAAAAGGACTCATTTTGTCAAACGACCGTTCTATGAACTCATTGCTCAAAACTCTTAAGTGACACTTTGAACCCTCTGAGGCTCAATCATGCTTAATAAAGCAGGCATAGGTTTGACACTGTTTGGTAGGTGTACTTTCTGCTCTCTGAGGGCATAGGCCTGGGTTGCTGTTATGGATTATGTGACAAATGTATCAGGGTACAAACAGCGTTATACAAATAAAACATTATTGACTAATTGATCGATAGACAAGCTGACTGATTAATTAACTGACCGGCCGACTGACATCTCTCATCTGTAATGTCATCAGTATGACACAGTGTTATGTGGGTCATATAACAGAGGGGTAACGGACTTCGCAAAGGGTGTCACCGAGAGTCTAGTGACAAAGTAACATGTGACGTGACAGGGCTGGCTGGACTGGATGAAATGTGGACATCTGAGAAACGGGTTGTAAACATGAGGAGCATGTCAACACACACTGTGTGTCTGTGTGTATGTGTGTCTGTGTGCCTGTGTGTCTGTGTGCCTGTGTGTCTGTGTGTCTGTGTGTCTGTGTGTGTTTGTGAGTAAAGCATGAGGGCAGACCGACGCAACGTCATCACCTTACTGAACTCCTTTCACCACTTCCAATGAGGCTGAGGTAACCGTTCACGTTCACATTGTGGATCGTCCATTCCAATGGATATCAGGCCTGAATGGGGCCGATTCGGACCCACGTTTACGTAACTGTCTAGCACAGTGGGAGGGAGGCCTGTGAAGCCGTACCTTGTGAAGTGTAATGATATACGATGGCTTATTGTCGTTACGGCCTAATAACTGAATGGCCTTTATAGATCTGTATCATGAGTTGAGGACAGATGAGAGATAGAGAGAGGGAGACTCTTTCTCTCGCCTTTCTCTCTCATGGTACTAGAAGGTATCATTGATGCTATTGAGTGTTGAAGCCCTGGTGATGAGCTCATTCTATTCCCTACAGGACCTCAGTCATGTTGTTGATAAGCCACCCAAACACTGGTGTGTGTGTGTACGTGTGTATTCGTGTGTGTCTGTGTAAGAGCAGTTGTTGTTTACCCCTGTGGACAGAGCAACAGTGCAGGGTTGTGAAGTGAATAGTCACATGTGAGAGGGCTGATGATGTCGGGCTTTACTCTGTACACTCCAGGGCTTCTCACACAGCCTGTCCAGTAGGGAACCTCCACTCTGTGGATGCAGGGTTTTGTTACAGCCTAGCACTAACTTGATTCAAATAATCAATGGAAGATTAGTCTATATTTTTTATTATAACAGGTGTGATGTAGTGCTGTAGCTCCTTGAGTAAACTGTGTGTAACCTAACGTAGCAGGCGTAAAATAAATATATATACTGTTGGGGGAGGTTCTCTTCTGCACTGTTTAAAAAAAAAATGTAACAACATGTTTATTGATTTTTCTTCTTTAACAAGACAGAAATAAGCAAAAATATGCCATGAAAAAAATAACAGCAAAACCACATCAAAAGTTAACAGCAACAAAAAATAAAAAATAAATAAATGATAAAACATCTAAGAAGTGTTACAGAAGCATAAAACCACCAAAATTACATTTTCCAGTGGTCTGATCTAATAGGATAGAACGTATTCGGGACAAATTTCAGATGAAACACAGCGCCACAAGCCAATCGGATATCTCTCACCACCACCCCACATGCACACAAATCATAGTACACTACCCAGAGTTCCCTTCGTTAGCCAATATTTCACCCACATCACTCTGCTCAACAAAATCCCCAAATGGTCCACAAACCTTTTCAAATGTGTCTTGTTTACACTTAACCGTATATGTTATATTTTCCATTGTTAGGCAAGACGACATTCCCCTAAGCCATTGGGCAATACTAGGCCTGTTCACACTTTTCCAGGCAAGAGCTATCAAGCGTTTTGCTTGCAACAAGCACAAGTGTTTGTACTTGGTTCTTTAGATGAGGATTGATTGGGTAGAACCCCAGGATAAACACTTTGGGATGGAGAGGCAATTTTACTGATACTATTTGGGATATCATATGTGATACCTCCTTCCAAAAATCTTGAATTTTCTCACAGTCTCACAGACAATGAACCAGAGATCCTTTAAAGTGATTGCACTTGTAGCATATATGTGGAATTGTACTATTAAACGTATTTAACTTAGCAGGGGTTACATATGTTCGCATCAACCAATTGTATTGCAATAGTTTTAGCCGAGTATTCACAGTCTGTGTCTGAGCCTTAATACATGTACTGATCCCAATCGTCCAAGACTATGTCCTCCCGAATATCTTCCTTCCAAGAGTTCAGTTTGTGCCCAGAGGATTCGGTTGAGCCAGACTCATATTGTATAGAGCTGAAATTCTACCCCTACCATTACAATGGGTTGAGATGGTATTTTCTAAAGTGGACAGAAGGGGTTCTGTTAGATTTTGGTTTGGGCAGCCGTGAGGAAGCTCCTTAGCTGTAAATATAACAAATATAAAAAATAAAAATAAAATGTTTTCGAGGAATGTCATATTTTGCTATGAGTTCTTCAAATGACATAAAAAGACCTTCTTTATACAGGTCTCGAACTTTCCTTGAACACTTGCTGGACCATAGTTGGAAACCCGGATCAGCTCTCCCAGGAGGGATACTGTGGTTTCCTCAGATAGAACTAAAACATGACAAAGAATGCGTTTCACCAAGGAACTTCTGCACCTCATACCAAACGTTGATCGTATTAAAAACAAAGGTGTGTCTTGTTATCAGCTGAGTAAATGTAGAGGTTAAGGGGTGATTTGGGTACAACTGAAGACATTTCCATCTCCATCCACGAAGGGAGAGACACGGAGGTAAAATAGTACATAGGAGTGCGAAGCTGAGCTGCCCAGTAGTACCACTGGATATTAATGCAAATGGAGCCCCCCTCTGTCATACGGTAGGTACAATAAGGACAAGTGAACTCTGGGACATCTGTTATTCCAGATAAATATCATAAACATATTTTTAAGCCTTAGAAAGAGGGATGGAGGTGGCGGCAAGGGAATGTTCTGAAATAGATACAACAGTTTTGGGAGAATGTTAATCCGGCCAAATAAAGATATAGGTGAAGATGACCATCCATCTATCGATTGAGTTATTGAATCTACGACAGGGTCATAGTTAGTTGAGACTATGGGGTCAATCTCTGGCGCAATACGAATGCCGAGATATGTAAAGCATTCCGTTGCATTAAAAAAAGATGTCAGAGGTGTAGGTCTACGTCTTTCCTCCTCCTTTAGCATCATATTTGAGGATTTTGCATTATTTATTTTGTATCCTGAGAACGCCCCAAACTCTTTGATTAGGTCCAGAATTGCGGGTATGGAATTGCACAAGTCTGTAAGAAACAAAATTACATTGTCTGCATAAAGGGCAATTTGATGTTCCATCTGATCTATTCTGATACCTGAACTATTGGGGTGGGACCTAACAGCTATGGCTAGAGGCTCAATGGCTAGGATAAACAGGAGAGGCGAAAGAGGGTAGCCCTGCCTAGAACTCCTGCAGATGTCAAAAGGTTTAGATTCTGAATTAGTAGTAAGGATCTCTGCAGTGGGATTTGTATATAGTATCTTCATCTATTTACAAAAGCTCTTACCAACACGAGTTAACACTTCAAAAAGGTAGGGCCACTCAACCCTGTCGAAGTCCTTCTCTGGTCCAGCGTCAAGATCACAGTGTCTGATGACCCAAATCTAGCATGTAGAACATTTATCACTCTCCTAACGTTATGAAATCCTTCACGACCTTGAATAAGGCCATTGTGGTCTCTACCCAGCACATCCGGGAGAAAACCCTCCAACCTCCCCGCAAGTGCTTTACAAAGAACCTTAGTGTCAGAATTCAAATGTGAAATAGTACGATAGTAATCACATTTGGTATGCAGCTTTCCAGGTTTTAGGAGCAGAGTGATCAGAGCTCCTCTTAAAGAAGGGGGCAGGAGACCAGTTTCGTAAGATTTCAAAAACATCTCCAGGAGGGGAGTGCAGTTTGTTCTTAAATCTCTTGTAGATGTCAATGGGCAGCCCATCTGGGCCAGATGCCCTCCCCACCTTTATACTATCAATTGCATTGAACATTTCCTCCACAGTCAGCTCAGTATTAAGAATGTCCTTAGATTGGAGTTTCCCAATATTTCAGATGAATCTATCTAAAAACTAGCCTGGGTATCAGTTTCAGGAGGATACTCTGATACATATAATTTTTCATAAAAGGATTTAAAGGTATTGTTCATCTCCCGAGGGTCTACCGTCACAGCTCCCCCTGCATCCTGAATTGATTGCCCTCTCTTCCTGCTGCTGTTTGATTCGCCAGGCCAACAGCTTCCCAGCTTTTTCGCCCTAGTCATAATATGATTGGTTAAGTCTCGTTAAGCTTGTTGCAGCTCTACCTGCAGAAATTATGTTATTTTGAGCCCTGAGCAAGAGCAACACCTTGTGTGCACCTGTGGAGTTAGTGAGGAACATTTCTCTCTCCAGAGTTTTAATTTTGTTTTCAAGTAATTTCATTTTTTGACGAGTATTTGTTGACTTGGAGCTGATTAAATTTATAATTTGACCCCTTATGAAAGCTTTATAGGCTTCCCATCTAGTACAAGCTGAAGTCTGTGCTGTATTCATTGAAAAGTATAGGTCAATTTGCTGTCCAATGTATTCTGTAAAACTTGTATCTTGCAGCCATTTAGGTTGGAAGTGCCATTTAGGTGGAACACCAACTAAATTAGAATCGGAGAGTGGTTAGAGATGACAATGCTATCATAGAAGCAATCTTCAATTTTAGAGCGTAATGCTGCAGAGATCAAAAAATTCTCGATTTGGGAATGTCTGGTGAGTGCTAGAGTAACAGGAGTATTCCACATCATCTGGTTTAATTTCTCTCCAAATCTCTATTAAGTTTAAATCCTTCATAACGGATAAATTCTGGCTCCATCTCCAGAGCCTCGGGAAGCCACCACTCTAGGAATGAGCAAGCATCGCTCCCCTCAGCACCTTTGGGGAGATGTACTAGTCTCAAGTTCGATCTCCTGCTGCGGCCCTCCAAATCAACTAGTGTATAGGTAAGCGATTCAACCTTTTCCTCAAGAGTGGTGGTCGTTGCCTGCAGGGCTATAATGTTGTCTTCGGTTCCAGAGATGCGTACCTCAGCCTGAGAGATTTTGCCCAGCACATTCTTTGACTTCCTTTTTAACGTTGTCCACTGCAGACAGTACATTTTCAGATTTGTAGAGAATTCTGTATTCATATCTTTGATGGCCTTGAGGATATCTTTGGAGCTAATGGCACTGCACTTGTTTATCGCCTCAGTCCTGCTTCCACCACTAGCACATGAAGCTAGCATGGCGCCTTCTTCCTCAGACTCTAAACTTTCACTCGTTAAGTCTGACTTTTTGGTGTGACTTTTCTTTGTCGGCATTGTGGGTTTCAGAAGCTAATACACTATTACTGCCTTTCCTGGTACATTAAGCTTAAGGGTGAACTTATTTCAGGATTTCTTTCAAATTTGTAGCGGACCTAAAAAAAAAAGATGTGACTGATCAGCTCTGCGCCATACCAGAAGCCGTCTTCTGCACTGTTGAACCAATCAAGTAAATGTGGAGGAGGAGTTAAACTGGAGTGTTGCTTTGTTAAAACCTCTTAGGGCTAGGCCCCTTTTTTCTCCACTTCCTGTCTGAATGACGTGCCCAAAATAAACTGCCTGTAGCTCAGGCCCTGGAAACACTTTGAAGTTTGTAGAAATGTTAAAATAATGTAGGAGAATATAACACTATAAATATGGTAGGAGAAAATCCAAAGAAAAACCAACCAGAATTTTTTGTTTTTGAGAAACCATCCTCTTAGAAATGTAAGAGTAAGGTCATATTGAAATTAGCTCCCTGGATGCAATTCCTATGGCTTCCACAGGGTGTCAGCAGTCTATGTTCAATGTTTCAGGTGTGTAACTTAAAAAACGAATAAGAAATATCAGTTATAGCAGAAGGACACAGTCTTGTAAATTCGTGTTTGCGCGCGACATGAAGACATTACACACCTGCTAAAATCGGTTTCCTATTGAACATACTTCTTTCCGTAAGAAATATTATAGTTTAATTACATTTTAAGGTATCTGAGGAGTAAATAGAATTGTATTTTGACTTGTTGAAACAAAGTTTAGGGGTAGATTTTCGGATTTCTTTCTCTGCATGTTGAACGAGTGGATTACTAAAATCGATGGCGGCAACTAAACAGACTTTTGGGGATATAAAGAAGGATTTTATCTAACAAAAGGAAACTACATGTTATAGCTGGAACCCTTTGAATGACAAATCAGAGTAAGATTTTCAAAAAGTTAGTGTGAATATTTAATCGTTATTTGTGAATGTATGAAACCTGTGCTGGTGGAAAAATATTTTGATGTGGGGTGCCGTCATCAAACAATCGTATGGCATGTTTTCACTGTAATAGCTACTGTAAATCAGACAGTGCAGTTAGATTAACAAGAATTTAAGCTTTCAGCCGATATAAGACACTTATATGTACATAAATGTTTAAAATCCATAATATTTATGATTATTTATTTGAATTGTGGGCCCTCCAGTTTCACCGGAAGCGGGACTCCTATCCCTAAGAAAATCTGAAGTCGCATCATAGACTCTCTTTCCATTTCCCCTGAAATCCGGATGCATCCGGGTGTTTCCGACCCCGCAGTGTGTGCACTGTGTAACACATTTTTGTTTTGTTTTCTTAATATCTGTGTAAGTAATGGGTCTTGCAGGTCCATGGTCTTCAGGAGTGTTGACCTCATTTCTACCTCATATGTAACCTCTGTCACAAGCTCATAACTCATCTCTCACACAAACCCTCCATACAAGTCATCTAGCTGCCCATCACTTTCCTGACTCTCTCATGACTTTCTATCTCATGTACTGTATGATGTCGTTGTTGTTGTTTTTCTAAATTACTTGTCTTTTTAAAGTTGCTTTAAAACACAGATTATTTATGTAATGAATAGCGCTATTAAAGTTGAATACATTATTATTTATTATTACTTCAGGAGGCTCTGCAATCGTTGCCTGACGACTCAAACTGAATTATGACATTTTAGTCGTTTTATCAGACGCTCTTATCCAGAGCTTGTGGTTAAGTGCTTGCTCAAGGGCAAATCGTCATATTTCTTTCCACCTAGACGGCTCGGGATTCGAACCAGTGATATTTCAGTTAGTGGGAAAGGAGTGGGGGAAAAAAGGTCTAATGGTCACCACACATGCCAGTATTTCATATGACAGAAATGTAAATACAGTTGAAGTCGGAAGTTTACATACACCTTAGCTAAATACATTTAAACTCAGTTTTCACAATTCCTGACATTTAATCCTAATAAAATGTACCTGTCTCAGGTCAGTTAGGATCACCACTTTATTTTAAGAATGTGAAATGTCAGAATAATAGTAGAAAATGATTTATTTCAGCTTTTATTTCTTTCATCACATTCCCAGTGGGTCAGAAGTTTACATACAGTCAATTAGTATTTGGTAGCATTGCCTTTACATTGTTTAACTTGGGTCAAACGTTTCTGGTAGCCTTCCACAAGCTTCCCACAATAAGTTGGGTGAATTTTAGGCCCATTCCTCCTGACAGAGCTGGTGTAACTGAGTCAGGTTTGTAGGCCTCCTTGCTCGCACACGCTTTTTTAGTTCTGCCCACAAATTGTCTATAGGATTGAGGTCAGGGCTTTGTGATGGCCACTTCAATACCTTGACTTTGTTGTTCTAAAGCCATTTTGCCACAACTTTGGAAGTATGCTTGGGGTCATTGTCCATTTGGAAGACCCATTTGCGACCAAGCTTTAACTTTCTGACTGATGTCTTGAGATGTTGCTTCAATATATCCACATAATGTCTCATGTTTAATTCATACCGTGGTTTTACTAAATGTTGATAAGCAGTGTTGGGGCTAAAGCATTACAAAGAAACACGTTAGAATCTAATCCTGAATGCCGGTGTCTATTTCACAATCCACTGTGCACTACTGTCTCATCAGCCAGCCAAGCACTTTATGAACTTGATCTCCACTATAAAAAGCATCTAGACATTATCTCAAATTTCTTTTAGACTAACATTTTGTTTTCAAGAGCGGAGATTTGTATAAACCTTGATGTCTGTCTCTCCGACATTTGCAACATTGTTTCAATATTCAAATTCAACTGTCTTGGTGTGTTTGGACCATGATAGTTTGTTGGTGATGTGGACATCAAGGAACTTTAAGCTCTCAACCTGCTCCACTACAGCCCCATTGATGAGAATGGGGGCGTGCTCGGTCCTCCTTTCCTGTAGTCCACAATCATCTCATTTGTCTTGATCATGTTGAGGGAGAGGTTGTTATCCTGGCACCACACTGCCAGGTCTCTGACCTCCTCCCTATAGGCTGTCTCATCGTTGTCGGTGATCAGGCCTACCACCTGTTGTGTTGTCGGCAAACGTAATGATGGTGTTGGAGTCGTGCTTGGCCATGCAGTCATGGGTGAACAGGGAGTACAGGATGGGACTGAGCATGCACCCCTGAGGGGCCCCAGTGTTGAGGATCAGTGTGGCAGGTGTGTTGTTTCCTACCCTTACCATCTGGGGGCGGCCCGTTAGGAAGTCCAGGATCCAGTTGCAGAGGGAGGTGTTTAGTCCCAGCGTCCTTAGCTTAGTGATGAGCTTTGAGGGCACTGTGGTGTTGAAGGCTGAGCTGTAGTCAATGAATAGCATTATCACATAGGTGTTCCTTTTGTGGAGTGTGAAGTGCAATAGAGATTGCATCATCTGTGGATCTGTTGGGGCGGTATGCAAATTGGAGTGGGTCTAGGGTTTCTGGGATAATGGTGTTGAGGTGAGCCATGACCAGCCTTTCAAAGCACTTCATGGCTACAGACATGAGTGCTATGGGTCAGTAGTAATTTAGGTACGTTACCTTGGTGTTCTTGGGCACAGGGACTATGGTGGTCTGCTTGAAAGATGTTGGTATTACAGACTCGGTCAGGGACAGGTTTAAAATGTCAGTGAAGACACTTGCCAGTTGTTCAGCGCATGCTCAGAGTACATGCGCTGTATGTTGTGAATGTTGACCTGTTTAAAGATCTTACTCACATTGGCTACAGAGAGCGTGATCACACAGTCGTCCGGAACAGCTGAAGCTCTCATGCATGCTTCAGTGTTGCTTGCCTCGAATCAAACATAGAAGTTATTTAGCTCGTCTGGTATGCTCGTGTCACTGGGCAGCTTGCGGCTATGCTTCCGTTTGTAGTCCGTAATAGTTTGCAAGCCCTGCCATGATCTGACGAGTGTCGGAACCGGTGTAGTACGATTCAATCTTAGTCCTGTGTTGATGCTTTGCCTGTTTGATGGTTCGTCGGAGGACATAAGACATCACTACATGTATATTTTTTCTGTATAAACATAAAATAGCATTAAAAGTTTAAAAAAAATTATCACAAGGATTGACTTTCAAAAGTAAATTTTCATAAAAGAAAATAAATAAAAATATATAAAAAGCCAGGGGTTACAGTTGTGTAAACAGTTGTGTAAACTTATGATAGTGTTCTAAGAATACAGTGTTCTTTTTGTTATTGACTAGTTCTAGAGATTTTATTAGATATTGGATTTCAATTAAAAATATATTGCATTCAGGGACAGATTTCAAATATTTGTTTTTGTGTCTCTAAAATTTACCGGAGAGAATGAAGAAATTAACGACTCACTCAGTGCTTTTGTTTTCATTTTAATAATAACATATGACGTCCTCCATTGTAAATACATGAGTCTTATTGATACACGCTTCAAAATAACTTCACAGAGTCAAACTCATAAAAAAAGTGTATAATAGTTTCTCCTTCTTTATCACAGAAAATGTCCTCTACATCCATGTATTTTTATAACAAGTTATTGAAAGGGTACATTTTGTGCAAGATTTTAAAGCTTCTGGATGGGGTGTGTACGTACGGTCACTGTGGGTACGACATCATCGATGCACTTCTTGATGAAGCCAGTGAATGATGTGGTGTACTCCTCAATGCCATCGAAAGAATCCCGGAACATATTCCAGTCTGTGCTAGCAAAACAGTCCTGTAGCTTAGCATCTGCGTCATCTGACCACTTCCTTATTGAGCGAATAACTAGAACTTCCTGCTTTAGTTTTTGCTTGTAAGCAGAAATCTGGAGGATAGAGTCAGATTTGCCAAATGGAGGGCGAGGGAGAGCTGTGTACGTGTCTCTGTGTGTGGAGTAAAGGTGGTCCAGAGTTTTTTCCCCCCTCTGGTTGCCCATTTAACATGCTGGTAGAAATGAGCTAAAGGAGATTTAAGTTTCCCTGCATTAAAGTCCCCGGCCACTAGGAGCGCCGCCTCTGGATGAGCATTTTCTTGTTTGCGTAAACATGTGTTTATACTTCAATATGTTTATACTTCTGTGTACATAATTAAACAAAATCATACATTTTAAGTATTGTAAAAGAGATATTGCGTCTGTCATTATTACTTAAGTTGGTATAGCCCAGAATGATAAATTAGGCTACAGACAGTAGGCTATGCAAGCCATTCAAAGGTAGTGTTTGCCCTCTATAGGGCATAAGAATGAATGCCCGACACACGCAAGGTATCTCCTGAGAGTTACTTGTCATGCAAGTAACGATGCAACGTAACGAGTTACCTTTAAGCGTAATGTTCCCCAACACTGTTGATGAGTCTGTTGTTTCATGCAGACCATGTAGAATCTGATCTATAACTTCACCATGTTAGATCAGACTGCATGGTAAGAAGACATTGTATAATTCAAATACCATGACTACACATAATCCTGAATTAATCATGAATAATGATGAGTGAGAAAGTTACAGAGGGTCAAAGATCATACCTCCCCTGTTATTGGTAATGGTGAGAGGTTAGCATGTCTTGGGATTATGATCTTTGACCTGTAGCTTTGTCACTCATTATTATTCACAAATAATTCAGGATTATCCGTAATCATGGTAGAATCCACATTAATGTAGAAGTATTTCGAAATATATTATATTCTTATTTACTATAAAAGGGACTCAAAAATGACATAATACATTATTTCCCATTAATTTCTATTGGGCCCAAAATAATCTGAAACACAACCAAAACAAACAGCAAATGCATCCAACAAGTTTGTAGAGTCACAAGCTTGATGTAGTCATTGCGTGATAGTAATATGGGACCAAAAACTACACTTTTGGTGACTTTTTTTATTAGACTCTTTAGGGGTGTCAATAATTTTGACCCCTGCCTTTAAAAAAAAAAGTTAAACTTTTTAAACAAAACCTCTTTCTCTGAGCAATTGTAAAATACTATAATTTTCCATTTTTTTATCATACAATATAGATCAGTATTTGAATGATTTATTTTATACTGTCATTTATGATAATTGCTCAAGGGTGTCAATAATTTTCAGACCCCACTGTATGTAGGTTACTCACTGTAAGTGAATGTCATTGTGAATGCAGTGAGAGATGTGTACCTGTCGTTATGATGCAGTAATGTGACCTTGATGGTTGCTTATGGCTTCATATTTCCTGTCATGAACACACACACACACACACACACACACACACACACACACACACACACACACACACACCACACACACACACACACACACACACACACACACACACACACACACACGTAGATGGTACTCTGTGTTCTCTGTTACAGTATAACACAGCCTGTTCTATTTCAGGACCAGACAGACAGACAGACAGACAGACAGACAGACAGACAGACAGACAGACAGACAGACAGACAGACAGCAGACACAGACAGAACCAGACAGACAGACAGACAGACAGACAGACAGACAGACAGACAGACAGACAGACAGACAGACAGACAGACAGACAGACAGAGCAGGCAGGCAGGCAGGCAGGCAGGCAGAGAGGCAGGCAGGGAGGCAGGCAGGCAGGCAGGGAGGCAGGCAGGCAGGCAGGGAGGCAGGCAGGCAGGCAGGGAGGCAGGCAGGTGTCAGCTACCAGGTGGTCTGATGAAAGGCTTTTTTGAAGTGGAAAGGATGCAAGTTTTTTTTGTTTTTGTGTGAGAGAGTGTGCTAATGTATCTGAGAGCTTTCAGGGAACCATAGTGTTTTGTTTTTTTATCTGGACCAGCGCTACAACACACACACAGCACTGTGGACGCATATAGGCCATAATAAATGGACACTACATGAAAAGAGAGAGAAACGGAGAGAAAGAGAGAGAGAGAGAATAATGCTCTAACCTGTCTGCTTAATAGTGCTGAGCTATTAGTGTTTTTTTTAGGTTGGTTCGGTTTCAGTTAGATTATTACAAAATAATAACGGTTTTTCGATTTCGGTTTTGATCCTTTTTTACGTTAAATGCATCATGAAATATTGACAGTACAATGATTTTAGAGCTTTTTAATGGAAATTTCTAAACGAATAATTGTGAACATTCAATTGCCAAAACATTGAAAATATTCAGTTTTCTCTGTCAGGTCCACATTGGGTAGACATCAATTGAAAAATAGGAAATTATTATGAAACAATAAAATATTAAAGTTGTGTATATTACTTTGTTTTATTTGATGACTTTATTATTTTTAATTTTAACTGACTTTGCCTAGTTAAATAAAAATAAATAAAGTAGATAAGGCATACTTTCACAAACTCTCTGTCCCTCTTGTCATTGTGTTTTGTACATTCCTCTCTCATGCAGTCTATGCGGTCTGTGTGTATCTAACCTAACGTAGCAGGTGTAAAAGTGTATCCGTCCAGAGATCTGTATATAATGATAAGATGCTCATGCTTCCACTCTTACAATGGGAGTCATTTTCCCAAAGGCGGGAAGGCAGGTGACAAGCTTGCATCCAAAATAAGCCCATAGAAACTCATTGGGCTTATTTTGTACAGATTTTGGCGAGAGTAAAACCTCTTGCTTCACCTCTTCCTCTCTCATCCGTCTCTGCCCGAGCCAGAAGAAACATGCACGTTTCTGCACTGAACTAGGTTGAATATTTGATTAAACTCCCTTCAGTCCAGCATCCCACATAGTTCTTGACTTGATTTCTCTCATGAATTAGTTGATCTCTCACACACCAAAAAATCGAACCGACATCGGTCAATTAGTTGTTTAATAAAAAAAAATAATAATAATAATTTTGGTTAATCGCTCAGCACTACCTCTAAAGAATCTAGAGTCCAGTCACTCTATGACAGTGGTTAGATGAGAGACTGCTGCCTGTGGTTTTTCACACCCTCTAGTCTATACCCTTCAATACACTCTCTATACACCCTTTCTATACACTCTATACACTCTCTAATACACCTCTATACACTCCTATACACCCTCTATACACTCTCTACACCTTCATACACTCTCTATCACCCTTCTATACACTCTATACACTCTCTATACACCCTCTCTATACACTCCTATACACTCTCTATACACCCTTCTATACATCCTATACACCTCATACACCTTCTACTCACTATACACTTCTATACACTCTCTATACCCCTTCTATACACTCCTATACACCTATCACTCTCTACACTCTTCTATACACTCTCTATACACCCTTCCTATACACCTTCTATACACTCTCTATAACACTTCTATAACACCCTTCTAATCATCATAACTCTCCTATACACTCTATCACTTCTAATACACCCTTCTATTCTATACATCTCTAACACTCTCTATACACTCTTATACACTCCTCTAATTAACACCCTTCTATTACACTCTATACACACCCTTTCTCATACACTTCTATACACTCCTAATACACTCATACACTCTCTATACACCCTTCATACACTCTCTATACACTCTCTATACACCCTTCTAAACACTCTCTATACACTCTATACACTCTCTAAAGACTTTCTATACACCATTCTATACACTCTATACTCTCTATACAGTTCTATACACTCTATACTCTCTATACACTCTATTATACTCTCTATACACCCTTCTATACAGTCTATACCTCTATAACTGCTAACACTCTATAAAGTCATACTTTATACTCTCTAACACCCTTCTATACACTCTAGTACCTCTATACACCTTCTAATACAGTCTATACTCTCTATACTCTCTATACACCCTAACTCTCCTATAACAGTCTATACTCTCTATACTCCTTACACTCATACTCTTATACACTCTATACTCTCTATACACCCTTTATAACTCTCTATACACTCTATACTCTCTATACAACCCTTCTATACTCTCTATACTCTCTATACACCCTTCTAATACCACTCTATACTCTCTATACACCCTTCTATACACTCCATAACTCTCTATACACCCTTCTATACACTCTATACTCTCTATACACCTTCTATACATGTCTATATCTCTATAACTCTCTATACACCCTTCTATACAGTCTATACTCTCTATCCTCTCTATACACCTTCTATACATCTATCTCTCTATACATCTATCTCTCTATACTCTCTATACACCCTTCTATTACATCTATATCCTATACTCCTCTATCCACCCTTCTATACACTCTATAACTCTCTATACACCCTCTATACTACTCTATCTCTTAATACCCCTCTATACATCTATACACCTATACTCTCTATACACCCTTCTATACACTCTATACTCTCTATACACCCTTCTATACACTCTATACTCTCTACTAACCCTTCTATACAGTCTATAACTCTCTATACTCTCTATACTACCCCTTCTAATACATCTATACTCTCTAAACTCTCTATACACCTTCTATACACTCTATACCTTCTATACACCCTTCTATACACTCTATACTCTCTATACACCTTCTATACAGTCTATACTCTCTATACATCTCTATACATCTATACTCTCTATACATCTATACTCTCTAATACACTTCTATACTCCTCTATAACTCTCTAAACCCTTCTATACACTCTATACTCTCTCTATACACCCTTCTATACATCTATACCTCTCTATACACCCTCTATACTCTATACTCCTAATACTCTCTATACACCCTTCTATACAGTCTAATACTCTCTATACTCTCTATACACCCTTCTATACACTCTATACTCTCTTACACCCTTCTATACAGTCTATACTCTCTATACTCTCTATACACCCTTCTATACACTCTAATACTCTCTATACACCCTTCTATAACACTCTATACCTTCTTACACCCTTCTATACACTTATACTCTCTATACACCCTTCTATACACTCTATATCTCTCTATACCCCTTCTTTATTACCTCTATACTCTCTTATACTCTCTATACACCATACTCTCTATACACGTCTATACTCTCTATACTCTCTATACACTCTATACTCTCTATACACTCTAATACTCTCTATACACCCTTCTATACTCTCTATACAACTCTATAACTCTCTTACACCTCTATACTCTCTATACTCTCTATACCACCCTTCTATACCACTCTATACTCTCTATACACCCTCTATAACACTCCATACTCTCTATACACCTTTCTATACACTCTATACTCTCTATACACCCTTCTATAACAGTCTATACTCTCTATACTCTCTATACACCCTTCTATACAGTCTAACTCTCTCTATACTCTCTATACACCCTTCTATACATCTATACTCTCTATACACTCTAATACTCTCTATACTCTCTATACACCCTTCTATACACGTCTATACTCTCTATACTCCTATACACCCTTCTATACACTCTATACTCTCTATACACCCTTCTATCACTCTATACTTCTATACACCCTTCTATACATCTATACTCTCTATACTCTCTATACACCCTTCTATACAGTTATCTCCTCTATACTCTCTATACACCCTTCTATACACTCTTATACTCTCTATACACCCTTCTATACATCTATACTCTCTATACTCTCTATACACCTTCTATACACTCTATACTCTCTATACACCCTTCTATACACTCTATACTCTCTATACACTTCTATACACTCTATACTCTCTATACACCCTTCTATACACTCTATACTCTTATACACTTCTATAAGTCTATACTCTCTATACTCTCTATACACCCTATACTCTCTATACAGTCTATACCTCTCTATACAGTCTATACACTCTATACTCCCTCTATACACTCTATAACTCCTCTATACACCCTCTATACTCTCTATACACTCTATACTCTCTTTACACCCTTCTCTACTCTCTCTACTCTCATACACCCTTCTATACACTCTATACTCTCTATAACACCCTTCTATAACTCCATCTCTCTATACACCTTCTATACACTCTATATCTCTCTATACACCTTCTATACACTCTATACTCTCTATAACTCTCTATACACCCTTCTCTACAGTCTATACTCTCTATACCTTCTATACACCTTCTATACAGTCTATACTCTCTATACACTCTATACTCTCTATACTCTCTATACACCCTTCTATACAGTCTATACTCTCTATACTCTCTATAATCACCCTTGCTATACACCTATACCTCTATACAACCCTTCTATACACTCTATGGCTCTCTAATACACCCTCTTACAGTCGCTATACCTATACACCTCTATAATACCTCATACCTCTTAATACACTCTATAACTCTCTATAACACCCTTTATCATCCCTATAGCTCTGCTTACACACTTATACAGTCTATACTCCGATACCCTCTACACCTTATACGTCTAACTTCTATACTCTCTTAATACTTCTATACACCTCTACTCTCTATACATCCTCTATACTCTATCTCTCATACACGCCTTCTATACATCTAAACTCTCTCATAACCTTCTATACAGTCTATACTCTCTACTCTTATACAGTCACTTCTTATACTCTCTATACAGTCTATCTCTCTATAGCTCCTCTAATACACCCTCTATACAGTCTATACTCCTATACACCTCTATACTCTCTATATACTCTCTATACACCTTCTATACAGTCTATCTTCTATACTTCTATACACCCTCTATACACTCTATACTCTCTATACACCCTCTATAACAGTCTATATCTCTCCTATACCTCTATACACCTTGCTATACACACTGCTATACTCTCTTATAACACCCTTTCTATACAGTCTAATACTCTCTATACTCTCCTATACACCCTCTATACACTCTATACTCTCTATACACCCTTCCTATACACTCTATACTCCTCTATACACCCTTCTATACACTCTATACTCTCTATACACCTTTCTATTACACTTATACATCTCTATACAACCCTTCTATACACTCTATACTCTCTACTCTCTACCTTACACCCTTCTATAACAGTCTATACTCTCTATACACCCTTCTATAACTCTCTATACTCTCTAATCACCTTCATATACACTCTATACTCTCTATACCTTCTATACACTCTAATACTCTATATACACCTTTTATACACTATACTCTCTATACACCCTTCTATACAGTCTATACTCTCTATACACCCTCTATACACTCTATACTCTCTATACAGTCTATACTCTCTATACTCTCTATACACTCTATACTCTCTATACACCCTTCTATACAGTCTATACTCTCTGTACTCGCTATACACCCTTCTATACACCCTTCTATACACTCTCTTTACATTCTCTATACACTCTCTATACACTCTCTATACATTCTTCTATGCCCCTCTCTGTCCTCCTACACCGACATGGTTCAGGAACCATATCAGACACAGGGACAGGGCACAAGAGACCTGATGAGCTCATTGTTGGCACTAATCGCCATACATTGTTGGCCATACATCAGATCCTAACTGATGTCCCCACAAACAAACACAAACAGTCCCTTATCCATTGAATATGACTGCAGAGCTGGCCTCATTCAACTCTGTAAGGGAGGCCAAGAGGGACAATTAACAGTACTGAGTCAATGAGCCGTGATGAGCTGTGATAAACAGATAATGACAGGTGTCCAAAGAGGCACAGAGACAGATATGGGTCAACGTGAAATACTGCATATGTGGAGACTTGAGATGTCATTGCCACCGGTGTGGGTCGTTCAACGAAATTAGTGCCTTTTGCTTCCCTTTGGTAATTTAAGGAGAAATTGTACACCAATATTGAATTTTAAAAGCCTGTTATATTAAATGAAGTGCCCTTTAATATAGGTCACGTGGAGAATTCAATAAATCTGATTTTCAATATGAATAAAGACTTGCTAAAGTGGCAAAATGCTGCATTTTAACATGTCCCTCGGTGCACCCTCTGTGACTTCTAGAAAGATTTTAAACCCCTTAACTCCAGCATTTCTCCAAGTGTTCACCATCATTGTAAAGCCCTAGTTATTTTGTTGTTTTGACAAAGTAATTTCTGAAGATGATTATTTATTTCATGGTGATTCATTCACGTCTGTCCCTCGTGTTGAATGTCAACCCTGTTACGTGAACTAAATTTTCATTTTAATATGATGAAACTATTCATTTTAAAATATTTATAAAAAATAAAAAAACATTGAACATGTCAAATAGTCAAATCATAGTGTAAAAGCAGGTGAGCTGGTTCTCTTCGGCCATTTTCAAGCATAACACGTCAACCCTCTTACCCATAGACAGACAGGCTAGGAATGTTTTTTTTTATGAACAAATACAAAATAAGCTTGCATTCAATTGCCCCTCTCTGTTGCACACAACTAGCTTCCATTCACCCTGTCACAAGAGGATTTATGGCTGATTTAAGGTGAAATGGTCAACCCTTTTACAGTCAACCCTGTTACTTTATTTGCCACTTAATATGCACTTTTTATTGGCCTTTAAAAAATGTAACCTCATGCGAGGTTGAAGTGGAACATGTGTTCTTTATGACAGAATGTTAAAATTATGTGAAATCAAACATGTTTTTTTCACCAAGTCACAATTCTCAAAAGGCACCGAATTGGTGAAAGGACTCATGTGCATGTTATTTTTGAATCTGCGTTAGCTCCAGTCTGTCAACAGTGTCAGTACTGCTCCTCCACAAGGCATTACTCACATACACCTGTCTGTCTGTATCCCTTAATACTCTTTAAAGAGGCTTGTAACAGACCTGGTCTTGTTGCGTCACTAATAGTGTGAGTGTGTGCGTGGAACATCCTAAGACTTTAGTCGATAGTCCAGTAGCTAGAAATCCTTCCTGCTATAGTTGATACAGTGACATTGCTCAGTAAGCTAACCAAGGTTTGCTCAAGAGTGTAGAGCTTCGTTTTTTTTACTGAGGAATACCTGCTTATGGAGTATTAGCTGGTTGAGACAGAGAGAGAAAGAAAGAGATAGAGAGAGGGGGAAAAGCGATAGCGAGAGAGAGGTTCAGGGCATGTATGGTACCTGAAGAAGAGAGTAAAATGGTGAGCAGTACTCTGTTTCCCCTTTTTCTATGTTTCATTTTTTACTCCTGCTCTCTCGTCTGTTTTTACTCTTGCTATTCATTGTTTTGTTGTTTTTGTTTGAGCTTGAGCTCATTCCATCTCTCTCTCTCTGGTTGTGTTCCAGGTATCAGCCACAGAAGAATGCATAGGACCTATGAGACTGACCCAAGAACCTATTCAGGTAAAACTGCACTTTACATTCTTCTTTATTTCTCCTGATAACAGCATGCTCCAGTTTAGTGGCCACCGTCCGTCAATTATCAGGAGTCTGCTGTATTTTGTTATGCAATTCAGTGATGTTACATGTTGGGGTAGAGCACATCATGGGCAGTTTGTCTCTTCTTCACGCTACTAGAGGCTTTGGAGTGGTGGCCATTTTGATTGGCACAGAAGAGGATTTTAGGATGTGATTAGAAAGCGTAATCAGAGAGATTTGTGAAAATTACTTGTGGGGCCTGTACATTCGATTTGCATTTCAGTTATTTAGCATGCTGTTAGCCAGAGCTGTGTAAAAGTAGTGCATTCAAATAAGCAGGTTGAACAACAGCATAGAAACTCATCAGCGGAATCAAATCATATCAAATCCAATTTTACTTCTCACATGCGCCGAATACAACAGGTGTAGACCTTACCGTGAAATGCTTACTTACAAGCCCTTAACCAACAATGCAGTTCAAGAAATAAAGTTAAGAAAATATTTACTAAATAACCTGAAGTAAAAAATGTAATTAAAAGTAACACAATAAAATAACATTAATGAGGCTACGTACAGGGGGTACTGGTACTAGTCAATGTGCGGGGGTACAGGTTAGTCGAGGTAATTTGTACGTGCAGGTTGGGGTAAAGTGACTCCACCAGTCAGTTTTAGTCATAATCCCAGAATAAAACAAATGCACAAGACAAGTACAGTTACAGCCTTATTCTAAAAATAATATATAAAAAAAATTAATCCTCATCAATCTACACACAATACCCCACGATGACAAAGCGAAAACAGATTTTTAGAAATGTTTGCTAATTTATTCAAATAAAAAATCAGAAATGCCTTATTTACACAAGTATTCAGACCCTTTGCTATGAGACTCGAAATTGAGCTCAGGTGCATCCTGTTTCCATTGATCATCCTTGAGATGTTTCTACAACTTGATTGGAGTCCACCTGTTGTAAATTCAATTGAATCCACATGATTTGGAAAGGCGCACACCTGTCTATATAAGGTCTCACAGTTGACAGTGCATGTCAGAGAAAAAACCAAGCCATGAGGTTGAAGGAGACAGCATTGTGTTGAGGCATAGATCTGGGGAAGGGTAACAAAACATTTCTGAAGTGTTGAAGGTCCCCAAG
Source organism: Salvelinus sp. IW2-2015 (assembly GCF_002910315.2). Taxonomy (NCBI): domain Eukaryota; kingdom Metazoa; phylum Chordata; class Actinopteri; order Salmoniformes; family Salmonidae; genus Salvelinus; species Salvelinus sp. IW2-2015. The sequence continues at coordinate 11,695,706 of NC_036844.1, read as the reverse complement.
AACACAGTGGCCTCCATCATTCATAAATGGAAGAAGTTTGGAACCAACAAAATTCTTCCTAGAGCTGGCCGCCAGGCCAAACTGAGCAATCGGGGGAGAAGGGCCTTGGTCAGGGAGGTGACCAAGAGCGCGATGGTCTCTCTGACAGAACTCCAGAGTTCCTCTGTGGAGATGGGAAAACGTTCCAGAAGGACAACCAGCTCTGCACCACTCCACCAATCAGGCCTATATGGTAAAGTGGCCAGACGGAAGACACTCTTCAGTAAAAGGCACATGACAGCCAGCTTGGAGTTTGCCAAAAGGCACCAAAAGGACTCTCAGACCATGAGAAACAAGATTCTCTGGTCTGATGAAACGAAGATTGAACTCTTTGGCCTGAATGCCAAGTGTCACATCTGGAGGAAACCTGGCACCATCCCTACGTTGAAGCATGGTGGTGGCAGCATCATGTTGTGTGGATGTTTTTCAGCGGCAGGGACTGGGAGACTAGTCAGGATCGAGGGAAAAATGAACGGCGCAAAGTAAAGAGAGATTTTTGATGAAAACCTGCTCCAGAGCACTTAGGACCTCAAACTGGGCCAAAGGTTCACCTTCTAACATGACAACGACCCTAAGCACACAGCCAAGACAACGCAGGAGTGGCTTCGGGACAAGTCTCTGAATGTCCTTGAGTGGTCCAGCCAGAGCCCAGACTTGAACCCGATCTAACATCTCTGGAGAGACCTAAAAATAGCTGTGCAGTGACGCTCCCCATCCAACCTGACAGAGAACCTCCCCAAATACAGCTGTGCCAAGCTTGTAGCGTCATACCCAAGAAGACTCGAGGCTGTAATCGCTGCCAAAGGTGCTTCAACAAAGTACTCAGTAAAGGATCTGAATACAATTGTTTTGTTGCAAATATGTAAAAAATAAAAATAAATGTTTTTGCTTTGTCATTATGTGGTATTGTGTGTAGAATGATGAGGGAAAAAAACAATTGTATACATTTTTGTATAAGGCTGCAACGTAACAAAATGTGGAAAAAGTCAAGGGGTCTGAATACTTTCCGAATGCGCTGTATGTCTATCTACAATATGTAGATTGCGACTGTTTTTGTATTCACTATGGGATGTGATCTCAGTGTTTCCATTAGTAGTGGTGGCAAGGGTAGGGGGGGTGCATTGCTAGATGTTCCCATAGACTTCCAGTTATTGAGCCAACAACTTTTTTATTGAGCCAATGACTTTTTTACTATTTTCTACATTGTAGAATAATAGTGAAGACAACAAAACTATGAAATAACACATATGGAATCATGTAGTAACCCAAAAAAGTGTTAAAAAAATATTTTAGATTCTTCAAAGTAGCCACCCTTTGTCTTGATGACAGCTTTGCACACTCTTGGCATTCTCTCAACCAGCTTCACCTGGAATGCTTTTCCAACAGTCTTGAAGGAGTTCCCACATATGCTGAGTTGCTTTTCCTTCACTTTCTGGTCCAACTCATTCCAAACCATCTCAATTGGGTTGAGGTCGGGTGATTGTGGAGGCCAGGTCATCTGATGCAGCACTCCATCACTCTCCTTCTTGGTCAAATATCCCTTACACAGCCTGGAGGTGTGTTGGGTCATTGTCCTGTTGAAAAACAAATAATAGTCCCACTAAGCACAAACCTGATGTGATGGCGTATCTCTGCAGAATGCTGTGGTAGACATTCTGGTTAAGTGTGGCTTGAATCACACCTCTTCCTCCATGCTTCACGGTGGGAACCACACATGCAGAGATCATCTGTTCACCTTCTCTGTGTCTCACAAAGACATGTCGTTTGGAACCATATATCTCAAAGTTGTACTAATCAGACCAAAGTACAGATTTCCACCGGTCTAATGTCCATTGCTCGTGTTTCTTGGCCCAAGCAAGTCTCTTCTTATTATTGGTGTCCTTTAGTAGTGGTTTCTTTACAGCAATTTGACCATGAAGGCCTGAATCACACAGTCTCCTCTGAACAGTTGATGTTGAGATGTGTCTGTTACTTGAACTCTGTGAAGCATTTATTTGTGCTGCAATTTCTGAGGCTGGTAACTCTAATGAACTTATCCTTTGCAGAAGAGGTAACTCCGGGTCTTCCTTTCCTGTGGCGGTCCTCATGAGAGCCAGTTTCATCATAGCACTTTGAWGGTTTTTGCTACTGCACTTGAAGAAACTTTCAAAGTTCTTGAAATTGACTGAGCTTCATGTCTTAAAGTAATAATGGACTGTCGTTTCTCTTTGCTTATTTGAGCTGTTCTTGCCATAATATGGACTTAGTCTTTTTCCAAATAGGGCTATCTTCTGTATACCAACCCTACCTTGTCACAACACAACTGATTGGCTCAAACGCATTAAGAAGGAAAGAATTTCCACAAATGAACTTTTTACAAGGCACACCTGTTAATTGAAATGCATTCCAGGTGACTACCTCATGAAGCTGGTTGAGAGAATGCCAAGAGTATGCAAAGCTGCCATCAAGACAAAGGGTGGCTACTTTGAAGAATCTCAAATATAACATATATTTGGATTTGTTTAACACTTTTTTGGTTACTACATGATTCCTTATGTCTTATTTCATAGTTTTGATGTCTTCACTATTATTCTACAATGTAGAAAATAGTCAAAATAAAGAAAAACCCTGGAATAAGTAGGTGTGTCCAAATTTTTGACTGCTACTGTAGATATTGCATCCAATTCTTTGGTTTAAATGTAGGGGAATATAGGGGAAACACTGGAGATATCATTGCATGATAGAATGGTTTCAACATGGCGTAACAATGAGACACCACATGACACAACATGGCATACGGCATACATGTACACTATATAACTTTTTTCACTAGGGGTTGGTACCAAAATTATTTTCCAATTGTTCGTTCTGAACAGAACCTCTATTTTTTGGGTTCCGACCAGCATAATTAAGTTCTGAACCTGTTCAAACCCTCCAAAAAATGTAGGGTTCATAAAAGTTCCATTTCGTTTATATTTTAACCCGTGAAATGAACATAGTAATTACATTTAGCTTGTGAATTTACTCCACCAGTCAGTGCAGATAGAGCCTTTTGCAATGGAACGGGTAAGCTAGATGTTAACATGTTTGATTGGTCAGATATGTGCAGGAACAAAAAAAACATTATTATCCGGTTCTCAAGATTTTAAAATAACGGAGATCACTTTCGTTCGCAGTTCTGTTTCTGTTTCCTCTGAAAATGTAGTTTTTTCCCCCCGGTTTTCGGTTGTGTTCCCTGAACTGGTTCCATCCCTGCTTTACACCCGATGGTGTGTGGGTTGGTGGTAGTTAAGTTTCCGGTGACCAGCTGTGAACAGCTGCTAGTTTGAGGTTGAGGTTGTGTCCTGTGGATTGGGATTATGGCAGTGTGAGCCTTTGAGAAGGCCAGATTAGCTCCCAGGCCTTAACGCTGTTGTGTAATTTAGGAAAGGGAGTGTTAGTTACACAAGATCATAGGTGTTTTGTGTTTCTTGTGCATCTAGACATCTAGGTCTCTGTCTTTTTACATCTCTGTCATTGTGCTTGATGGAGTAATGGAATAGTCCCAAAAGTGCAAACCTCCCCCACCATCTGGCAGGCTTCACCAAATGCTCAAAGTGTTTGAAAGAAAATACATACTGAAAGGCTCTACCCTTCATCCATACGTCTTTATTGTGCTGAATAAAACCTCATCCAAACCTCATCTCCAGAACTCATCCATTCTTCGTTATCAGGCTGTGTAAAAGCCTCTGCAGGAGGTAGTGTCTGGCAGCAGCTGGCTGGCTGAACCAGGTGGAAGGACTAGAGACTTTATTACAACCCCTCCTCCCCATACAGCCCTCAACACACGCTCCATTAAAATAACTACTCTCCTCAAGATGTGGAGCACACACACACACACACACACACACACACACACACACACACACACACACACACACACACACACACACACCACACACACGAAGAGTCACGCAAACACACACACAAAGTCATACACACAAACAGACACACAAGGGAGCACACACACAGAAACAGATGCACACTCACACATACAGTTGCGTACACACACAGAGTCATCCACACGCACAAACAGACAGCGGAAGCACACACACATCCGCACACACCCACAGTCTCGTACGCACACAGAGTCATGCACACACAAACTCTACTGTACCATGACCTAACTCCCCACTCCCTCTTTACCTCCCTCCCACTTGAACAGGGAGAACGAGAGAGAAAAGAGAGAAGAAAAGATAAAATGCTCCGGAGGAGAGAGTTGCGTGCTGAAAGTTTCCTCCTGACATTTATCGTTCCCTCCGAGCCCTGGAAAGACTCGGTAACTCCAAATCTACTTCTCTCCGCTCCTTCGTTTCTGCACCCTGTCACAGGACTCCTCCTCAATCAGAGGGATTATTTTCCAGAGGGTGAACTGTTGTTGACTGTAGGCTGCAGAAGACAGTATACAGGGTGCTCTGCTCTTACTTTGGACAGGGAACTTAGGATGGTCACTTAACTTAAGAAACCATATGGAGAAACATGCTGTAGCCCTCACTTCAAAACACGGGAAAAGCATTTACATGTTGTTCTGAGTGTGAGGAGTAAACCATGCGTATTAGGAATGATCCATCAGATTGATGACTGTTAGTATGTCTCCTCCACACTGTACTCCTTGGCTCTACGACAAGAGGAGTCCCACTGACAAGACTTGGTGTAAAGCCAGTCAGCTAGATGTCTCTCGCTATCGCTCTGAGAAACTGTCTGTCTGTCTGTCTGTCTGTCTGTCTGTCTGTCTGTCTGTCTGTCTGTCTGTCTCTCTCTGTTCCATACCTTCGTCCCTCTATTTGTCTAACTATCAGTCTGTCTGTCTGTCTTGTCTGCCTGTCTGTTCCATACCTTCGTCCCCCTATCTGTCTGCCTGGTCAAGGGTGTGTAGAGATGGAGGCTTAAAGGATTCTAGCTTTAACCCCTGAACTGTGATTGGCTGAGTCAGCGTGGCACAGCAGTCAGGGGTAGAGGCCCTTCTCTATGTCAGTCCTGCCTTGAGGGCAACACAGTGTGTAAACCACTTAGGGAAACCACTGGGATTAATCACTATTAAGTGATTGTGTGTTCAAACACACTCCAACTATTTAGCACTTGGATAATAAAGATAATCATGAAAGACATCCACTTGGAGGCAGTATGATCAGTCACTTTAACTCTACCTACATGTACATATTACCTCAATTACCTCGGCTAACCGGTGCCCCCGCATATTGAGTCTGTACTGGTACCGCCTGTATATAGCCTTGCTATTGTTATTTTACTGCTGGTGTTTAATTATTTGTTACTTTTATTTTCTATGTTTTACTTATCTATTTTTTACTTAACACTTTTTTTCCCTTAAAATGTCTTAAATCAAATCAAATCAAAGGTTCAAATCCAATCTAATTTTATTTGTCACATGCGCCGAGTACATGTGTAGACCTTACAGTGAAATGCTTACTTACAAGCACTTAACCAACAATGCCGTTTTAAGAAAAATCCCTAAAAAATAAGAAATAAATGTTATAAATAATTAAAGAGCAGCAGTAAAATAACAATAGCGAGGCTATATACAGGGGGTACCGGTACAGAGTCAATGTGCGGGCGCACCGGTTAGGTAATATGTACATGTAGGTAGAGTTATTAAAGTGACTATGCATAGATAATAACAGAGTAGCAGCATCATAAAAGAGGGCGGGGGGGGGGGCAATGCAAATAGTCTGGGTAGCCATTTGATTAGGTGTTCAGGAGTCTTATGGCGTGAGTGGTAGAAGCTGTTTAGATGCCTCTTGGACCTAGACTTGGGGCTCCGGTACCGCTTGCTCTGCGGTAGCAGAGAGCACAGTCTATGACTAGGGTGGCTGGAGTCTTGACAATTTTTAGGGCCTTCCTCTGACACCGCCTGGTATAGAGTTCCTGGATGGCAGGAAGCTTGGCCCAAGTGATGTACTGGGCCGTGCGCACTACCCTCTGTAGTGCCTTGCAGTCGGAGGCCGAGCAGTTGCCATACCAGGCAGTGATGCAACCCGTCAGGATACTCTCGGTGGTGCAGCTGTAGAACCTTTTGAAGATCTGAGGACCCATGCCAAATCTTTTCAGTCTCCTGAGGGGGAATAGGCTTTGTTGTGCCCTCTTCACGACTGTCATGTTGTGCTTGGACCATGTTAGTTTGTTGGTGATGTGGACACCAAGGAACTTGAAGCTCTCAACCTGCTCCACTGCAGCCCTGTTGATGATAATGGGGGCGTGCTCCATTTCCACGTTGAGGGAGAGGTTTTTATCCTGGCACCACACTGCCAGGTCTCTGACCTCCTCCCTATAGGCTGTCTCATTGTTGTTGGTGATCAGGCCTACCACTGTTGCGTCATCGGCAAACTTAATGATGGTGTTGGAGGCATGCCATGAAGCTGTTGTTGGTTAAGGGCTTGTAAGTAATGTGACAAATAAAATGTGATTTGATTATGTGTATGTACACGCACTCAAGCGGCAACACACACAGAACTGTGTACGTGTGGCGCCCCCTGTCTGGCCCGTGGGCGGGTGCAGGGCAGGTCGGCAGATAATAGGATTTTGGGACGGCGTCGCCTGAGGTGTGTGTGTGTGTGTGTGGAATTTCACACGGCAGCTCCATGGTTACACAGCCCAGCTCGGGATCAAAGGGTGTAGACCTTTCACAGCCTCCTACCAATGCCAGCTCCCCCCCCCCCCCCCCTCTCTTTTCTCCTCTTCTTCTCATCCATCCTCTGCTCCCTTCTTTCCCTCGTACTCCTGCCAGTCTGTCCGGCATGACTGGCGAGACGGCTCGCTCTCTCTCATCTCCCTTCTCCTCTCTTCTTGGTCTCCCTCGCGCTGTTTCTCTTTCAATCAAATCAAAATCAAATCAAATTCTATTGGTCGGCCTACACATGTTTAGCAGATGGTTTTTGCAGGCGTAGCGAAATGCTTGTGTTCCTAGCACCAACAGTGCAGTAATATCTAGCAATACACATAAATCTAAAAAGTGAAACGTAATTAAGAAATCTTTATAAATCTCTTTCCCTACTTCCTTTCTCCCTGTGTTAGTTGTCCATTGGTGTGTGTGTGTGTGTGTGTGTGTGTGTGTGTGGTTGTGTGTGTGTGTGTGTGTGTGTGGTGTGTGTGGTGTGTGTGTGTGTGTGTGTGTGTGTGTGTGTGTGTGTGTGTGTGTGTGTGTGTGTGTGTGTGTGTGTGTGTGTGTGTGTGTGTGTACACAAGTCCCTCCATTCTTGCCTCTTGTCTCTTACTGCTCTACTATAGGAGTCAAGTATTGGTAAAGTTACCATACAGTATGAAGAACAACCGGTCGGTGTACAGTACAGGCCAGACAACTGTTGGTGTGAAAACATCTCTCATCAGCCATCATTAACTATCATCCACCTGGCTCCTGGTTACTCTTCTACTGAACAAAAATACGAACGCAACACGCAACAATTTCAATGCTTTACTGATTTAAAAAAATATATATTTCACCTTTATTTAACRAGGTAGGCCAGTTGAGAACAAGTTCTCATTTACAACTGCGACCTGGCCAAGATAAAGAAAAGCAGTGCGACAAAACAACAACACAGAGTTACACATAAACAAACATACAGTCAATAACACAAAAGAAAATAAAGATTTTACTACAGTTCATATGAGGAAATCAGGCAATTTAAATCAATTCATTAGGCCCTAATCTATGGATTTCACATGACTGGGCAGGGGCACAGACATGGGTGGGCCTGGGAGGGCATACTGTGCATTCATTAAACTATTCAGACCCCTTGACTTTTTTCCACATTTTGTAACGTAACAAAATGTGTGAGATGTCAAGGGGTCTGAATACTTTCCGAATGCACTGTGAGCCCACCCACTTGGGAGCTAGACGCTCCCACTGGGGAGCCAGGCCTAGCCAATCAGAATGAGTTTTTCCGCACAAAAGGGCTTCATTACAGACTCCTCATTACATACTCCTCAGTTTCATCAGCTGTCTGGGTGGCCAGTCTCAGACTATCCGGCAGGTGAAGAAGCTGGATGTGGAGGTCCTGGGCTGGCGTGGTTACACGTGGTCTGCGGTTGTGAGGCCGGTTAATCATAATGCCAAATTCTCTGAAATGGCGTTGGATGCGGCTTATGGTAGAGTAATGAACATTCAATTCTCTGGTAACGGCTCTGGTAAACATTCCTGCAATCAGCATGCCAATTGCACGCTCCCTCAAAACTTGAGACATCTGTGGCATTGTGTTGTGTACCAAAACTGCACATTTTAGAGTGGCCTTTTATTGTCCCCAGCACAAGGTGCACCTGTGTAATGATCATGCTGTTTAATCAGCTTCTTGATATGCCACACCTGTCAGGTGGTTGGATTACCTTGGCAAAGGAAAAATGCTCACTAACAGGGATGTAAACAAATTTGTGCACAACATTTTAGAGAAATAAGCTGTGTGTATGAAACATTTCTGGGATATTTTATTTCAGCTCATGAAACATGGAACAAACATTTTACATGTTGCATTTATATTTTTATTTTATTCGAATATTATCAACCAGGAAATGGCGGATCGATTTATGCATATTGCACCTTTAAGTGATGTATGTTTTACTATTTAATTTATTATTTTTTGTGATACTGTACTGTATATCAGCACTTAAAAGCACTGATAAGCTTTTTAGTCTACTGATCCTAGCTTCATGTTTGATGAAAACAACTTCAGAAAGATTATAACCACACACTCTTGCTCCGACAAGCAAACAAATTATTTATGAACAAATTATTTATTAAAGTAACCAATGTTTTTGCAGCAAGCTGCCTCTGTCAGGTAAGAGGTATTTCAGACCATCTGCTCTCTCTCTCTCTCTCTCGCTCTCTCTCTCTCTCTCTCTCTCTCTCTCTCTCTCTCTCTCTCTCACTCTGTCCCAGGTCCTGCTGGTGTTTGCGAAGGAGGATGGTCAAAGCGATGCCTTCTGGTGGGCGTGTGACCGGGCGGGTTTCAGGTGTAACATCGCCAGAACGCCTGAGTCCGCCATCGAGTGTTTCCTGGACCAGAGCCACGAGATTGTAGTCATCGATGGACGCCACTCACGATACTTTGAGGCAGAAGCTGTCTGTCGGTAAACTCAAACTGTCTGTCTGTCTGTCTGTCAGTCAGTGATGGGCATCTTTGATGGGGCTGGGGGCCACAAAAAATCTTGCTCACAGGTCTGTGTACCCGCATCCATACCCTCCCACACACACGTTGCATTGTGAGCAAAACATTTTAGTGGCCCCCAACTTGACAGTAGAGATTTTAAAAAAACATTTTAAAAAGTTACTTTTGTGCAATTCTACACATTTTGCCATGGGGCAGAGAGAAGATTTTACAGTTTTAAAACAAATTTCATGCAATTCTACACATTTTGCCATATGGTGGAGAGAAATGTTTGCCATTTTTAATATGATATCTGGGTGACACTGATGAACCAAATCAATGCCCCCCCCACACACAGCCGGTAATTCCACTTTGATAACAAGTTTAGATAGCTGTCCTCTAAACTAATTTAGCAATCTAAATGTTTAGCTGATCTATGGATTTCACATGACTTGGAATACAGATATGCATCACAGATACCTTAAAAAACATTTAAGGGCGTGCATCATAAAACCAGTCAGTATCTGGTGTGACCACCATTTGCCTCATGCATTGCGACACATCTCCTTTCGCATAGAGTTGATCAGGATGTTAATTGTGGCCTGTGGAATGTTGTCCCACTGCTCTTCAATGGCTGTGCGAAGTTGCTAGATATTGGCGGGAACTGGAACACACTGTCGTACACGTCGATCCAGAGCATCCCAAACATGCTTAATGGGTGACATGTCTGGTGAGTATACAGGCCATGGAAGAACTGGGACATTTTCAGCTTATGTACAGATCCTTGCGACATGGTGCCGTACATTATCATGCTGAAACGTGAGGTGACGGGCAGCAGATTAATGGCAGGACAATGGGCCTCAGGATCTTGTCACGATGTCTCTGTACGTTCAAATTGCCATCGATAAAATGCAATTGTGTTCATTGTCCGTAGCTTATGCCTGCCCATACAATTAACACCGCACCATGGGGCACTCTGTTCACAACATTATCATCAGCAAACTGCTCGCCTGCACAACGCCATATACATAGTCTGTGGTTGTTAGGCCGGTTGGAATAGTTCAATAATTATCTGACATTCAAGTCTCTGGCAACAGTTCTGGTGGACTTTCCTGCAGTCAGCATGCCAATTGCACGCTCCCTCAAAACTTGAGACGTCTGTGGCATTGTGTTGTGTGACAAAACTGTACATTTTAGAGTGGCCTTTTATTGTCCCCAGCACAAGGTGCACCTGTGTAATGATTATGCTGTTTAATCAGCTTCTTGATATGCCACACCTGCCAGGTGGATGGATTATCTTGGCAGTGGAGAACAGGGATATGAACAAATTTGAGCACAAATTATGAGAGAAATAAGATTTCTGTGCATATGGAAAATTTCTGGGATATTTTTTTTTGCTGTTCATGAAACATGTTGTGTTTATATTTTTGTTCAGTGTAGATACACTAAAAACTCAAACTGTCCTAATAATCCCACCCAGTATTTATCATGTGGTCAGACCATCAAATGCTTCTTCATACAGTATCTAGTGATTAGAGTTATTAGTCACGCATGGTAATATTTTCCCAGAAGCAGAGAGAGTGGCTTTCTCTCTTCTCAATAAAGACCGGTCTATCACAAGTCTCTTTCTTTCTTTCTCTCTCTCTCTCTCTCTCTCCCTCTCTCTCTCTCTCTCTCTCTCTCTCTCTCTCTCTCTCTCTCTCTCTCTCTCTCTCTTCCTCTCTCTCTCTCTCTCTCTCTCTCTCTCTCTCTCTCTCTCTCTCTCTGCTCTCTCTCCTTCTCTCTCTCTCTCTCTCTCTCTGTCTCCTCTCTCTCTCGCTCTCGCTTACTTCCCTCCCCCCTTTTGCATCACTCACATTTATCTTTCCCTCCCACTCTCTCTCCTCTCTCTCTTCCTTCCCTCTTTCTCCTTATCTCTCTCCTCTCTCCCTCCTTCCCTCTTTCTCCTCTCTCTCCTTCCCTCTCTCTCCTTCTCTCTCTCTCCTTCCCTCTCCCTCTCTCCCTCCCTCCCTTCCTCCCTCCCATCCCTGCAGTACATTGTGTCCATGGTGAGCCTGTGTAAAGTAGAGAAATTATCTCTCATATGCAAATGACATCACTCCTCCACTGCCCACATGTTTATACTGGCACTCATTCTAAAGCCTCCTCTCATGTTGTGTGTCTGTCAAATGAAGCGATCAACTCAATCACACGTATTGCTCTCAAACCTGCCTCGTGAGTTAGCTAGGGAATTTTTTAAGGTAAAGCCACAAAAGCACTTCAAGTCCTCGTATGGGGTCCGAAACATATATGTGATCATTTTGTGGTTGTGAAAATATATATTTTTCTTGACCATCTGCGGGATTTCGAGCGCTTCTGTTTCATCAGTCTCTTAGATGATCAATCTCTTGTGTTGTTGATCCAGGTTGATTCGTGCCACAAAGCGCTCAGAACACACAGTCATTCTGGCCGTCGTGCCACAGACGTGAGTATACATGTCTATCAAATCGGAATTAATTGATGGCGTTTATTGCCATTCAAGAGGATTATTTTTCTCACAACTCAAGTTACATACATACTCACACACACACACACACACACACACACCAAATATAATGATACATGTTTTCACGTTGATGGTGATAATGACATGCGGTACATGTATGTGTATTCTATAATGATACAGTGCCTTCGGAAAGTATTCACACCCCTTGACTTTTTCCACATTTTGTCGTGTTACAGCCTGTATTTAAAATTGATTACATTTAGATTTTGTTTCACTGATCTACACACAATACCACATAATGTAGCCTAGTGATTAAGAGCGTTGGGCCAGTAACTGAAAGGTTGCTGGTTTGAATCCCCGAGCTGACGAGGTGAAACATCTGTCGAGATGCCCTTGAGCAAGGCACTTAACCCTAATTGCTCCTGTAAGTCGCTCTGGATAAGTGTGTCTGCTAAATGACTGAAATGTAAATGTCAAAGTGGAATTTTGTTTATAGAACATTTTTTAAATTAATAAAAAATTAACAGCTGAAATATCTTGAGTCAATAAGTATTCAACCCCTTTGTTATGACAAGCCTATATACGTTCAGGAGTATAAATGTGCTTAGCAAATTGCATAATAAGTTGCATGGACTCATTGCATGTTCAATAATAGTGGTTAACAGGATTTTTTAACGACTACCCCATCTCTGTACCCCACACATACAATTATCTGTAAGGTCTCTCAATTGAGTAGTGAAGCACAGAATCAGCCACAAAGACCAGGGAGGTTTATTCAATTGGTAGATGTGTAAAACAAACCCAGCTGAATAGCCCTTTGAGCATGGTGAAGTTATTCATTTCACTTTGGATGGTGTATCAATACACCCAATCACTACAAAGGTACAGGCATCCTTCCTAACTCAGTTATCGGAGAGGAAGGAAACAGCTTAGGGATTTCACCATGAGGCTAATGGGGATTTTAAAACAGTTACAGAGTTAAATGGCTCTGATATGAGAAAGCTGAGGATGGATCAACAACGTTGCTCCACAATACTAACCTGACTGACTAGAGTGAAAAGAAGGAAGCCTGAAAAGAATACAAATATTCCAAAACATGCATCTGGTTTGCAACAAGGCACTTAAGTAATACTGCAAAAACTGTGGCAAAGAAATTAACTTTTTTTCCTGAAATACAAAACGTTATGTTTGGGGCAAATCCAACACAACACACTTCATATTTTCAAGCATGTTGGTGGCTGCATCATGTTATGGGTATGCTTGTCATTGGCAAGGACTAGGGAGTTTTTTAGGATAAAAATAAACAGAATACAGCTATAAGCACAGGCAAAATGCTAGAAGAAAACCTGGTTTAATTTGCTTTCCAACAGATACTGGGAGAGGAATTCACCTTTCAGCAGGACAATAGCCAAAAACACAAGTCCAAATCTACACTGGAGTTGCTTACCAAGACAACATTGAATGTTTCTTAGTGGCCTAGTTACAGTTTTGACTTAAATTGGCTTGAAAATCTATGGCAAGACTTGAAAATGGCTGTCTAGCAATGATTTTTTAAAGAATAATGGACAAATATTGTACAATCCAGGTGTGCAAAGCTCTAAGAGACTTACCCCAAAACACTCACAGCTGTAATCGCCTCCAAAGGGGCTTCTACAAAGTATTGACTCAGGAGTGTGAATACTTATATTTATATAAGAATACTAGATATTTATGTATTTCATTTTCAATAAATTTGCAACAATTTCTAAAAACAAGTTTTCGCTTTGTAAATATGGGGTATTGTGTGTAGATGGGTGAGAAACAAAATATATTTATTTCATTTTGAATTCAGGCTGTAACACAACAAAATGTGAAATAAGTCAAGGGGTATGCATACATTTCTGAAGGCACTGTATGTATATCATATGTGAGCTGATGATGATAATGTCATAGTGTGTACTGGCTATGCTGTTCTCTCTACTCTATAGGCCTTCAGGTCAGGGGGAGCAGTCTGTTCTTCCTCTCCTCTGCGCTGGATTCAGCAGAGTATGTACTCTTCTCCTTCTATGTTCTCTATGTACTATAGGGGGAAGAGGGGATATGACTTTATATGGCATGACATCTGCCCCCACCATCTCCTCTGGGACTCTGTAAAGTGTACTGAGCCAGACAACTCAAAACACTCATGCTATCCTATCATCCATCTGCTGAGTCAGTCAGTCAGCCAGTCAGCTAGCTCATCTTATAAACACATCACAGTGTTTACCAACTGTACTGTACTGTTCTGTACTTTATTGTATGTGAGCAGTCTATTTAACATGTCAGCAGGTCACAGCTCTCATCACACAAAGGTCCGCAGCTCATAGCTGACTATGTTTGTCATATTTCACTTCATGTCTCTCTCTCTCTCTCTCTCTCTCTCTCTCTCTCTCTCTCTCTCTCTCTCTCTCTCTCTCTCTCTGTCAGAGTATGTGGAGAACAGTAGTGTCTCTGCTGCTATATATGAGTTGCTCCAGATTGAACATGGAGAGGTGCGCTGCCAGTTCAAACTCAGGTACATTGGGCCTCACTCACACCACACACACACACACACACACACACACACAACACACACACACACACACACCACACACACACACACACCAACACACACACACAACACACACACACACACAACACACAACACACACACACAACACACACACACACACACACACACACGCACACTATGTATGACTAAACAGATCGCTCTGTCTTTCTCCCTCAGGGCGTGTAACTCAGTGTTCACTGCTCTGGACCACTGTCAGGAGGCTGTGGAGATCACCAGTGAAGACCATGTGATACAGGTATACACACACACCATTGGCGTAGCGTAAACCCTGCAGCCCCCGCACGGAGGGGGCCCACAAGCTCTGGGGTCCCGTGCACTGGCCATCTCATATTTACAGTTGAAGTTGGACGTTTACATGCACTTTAGCCAAATACATTTAAACTCCGTTTTTCAGTTGCTGACATTTAATCCTAGTAAAAATTCCCTGTCTTAGGTCAGTTAGGATCACCACTTTACTTTAAGAATGTGAAATGTCAGAATAATAGTAGAGAGAATTATTTATTTCAGCTTTTATTTCTTCCATCACATTCCCAGTGGGTCAGAAGTTTACATGCACTCAATTAGTATTTGGTAGCATTGCCTTTAAATTGTTGAACTTGGGTCAAACGTTTCAGGTAGCCTTCCACAAGCGTCCCACAATCAGTTGGGTGAATTTTGGCCCATTCCTCCTGACAGAGCTGGTGTAACTGAGTCAGGTTTGTCGGCCTCCTTGCTCGCACACACTTTTTCAGTTCTGCCCACAAATTTTCTATAGGATTGAGGTCAGGACTTTGTGATGGCCACTCCAACACATTGACTTTGTCGTCCTTAAGCCATTTTGCTACAACTTTGGAAGTATGCTTGGGGTCATTGTCCATTTGGAAGACCCATTTGCGACCAAGCTTTAACTTCCTGAATGATGTCTTGAGATGTTGCTTCAATATATCCACCTCATTTTCCTCCCTCGTGATGCCATCTAGTTTGTGAAGTGCACCAGTCCCTCCTGCAGCAAAGCACCCCCACAACATGACGCTGCCACCCCCGTGCTTCATGGTTGGGATGGTGTTCTTCGGCTTGCAAGCCTCCCCCTTTTTCCTCCAAACATAACGATGGTCATTATGGCCAAACAGTTCTATTTTTGTTTCATCAGACCAGCGGACGTTTGATTTGCACTTTTCGCACCAAAGTACATTCATCTCTAGGAGACAGAACGTGTCTCCTTCCTGAGCGGTATGATGGCTGCGTGGTCCCATGGTGTTTATACTTGCATATTATTGTTTGTACAGATGAACGTGGTACCTTCAGGCGTTTGGAAATTGCTCCCAAGGATGTACCAGACTTGTGGAGGTCTACAATTATGTCAAGTAGCCTATCAGAAGCTTCTAAAGCCATGACATCATTTTCTGGAATTTTCCAAGCTCTTTGAAGGCACAGTCAATTTAGTGTACGTAAACTTCTGACCCACTGGAATTGTGATAGAGTGAAATAATCTGTCTGTAAACAATTGTTGGAAAAATGCCTTGTGTCATGCACAAAGTAGATGTCCTAACCAACTTGCCAAAACTATAGTTTGTTAACAAGAAATTTGTGGAGTGGTTGAAAGATGAGTTTTAATGTCTCCAACCTAAGTGTATGTAAACTTCTGACTTCAACTGTGTATTTATAAAAAAAAAAAAAAAAAGCTTTTGACAGTAACCCTCCTTTTTAATTTGCACATGTAGCAAGCCAAGTGTTTGTGTTGACCAATCTACATTGGTATAGGTGAGTCAAGCAGACAATAGTCTTCACACATCGTGCATCTAGTTCAAAAAAGTTAAGGTGAATCAGGTCAGACTCTTGATATGTTCTTCAAGATGGATAAAGACAAGGCCAGACCAAGTCGTGCACAAAAACAACGCAAGAAAGCTTTACCTGATCAAGGTCCTCCTTCTCCTCCTCCTCTTCGTCCTCCCCTCGAGAACAGTGGCAGTTCCTCTAGTGAGAGTGCCGGCCCTCCTTCTCCTCTTCCTCTTCGTCCTCCCCTCGAGAACAGTGGCAGTTCCTCTAGTGAGAGTGCCGGCCCACGTTCTCCTCCTCCTCCTCTCCCAGAAAACTAAGCTGATGACTGCCGGAGACCTAGCGGCAGCTCATGAGAGCAACCCCCCTTCTGTGAACACTGGTAACCCTACGAGTGATGAGACGGATGGCCCCGACAGCGTGGAGTCCGTGTAATATAAATAGGCTACCAGCTAAATACTAGCTATAGATAGGCTCCATTGTCTGCATAAGGAAACAATCGCTAGCAAGCGATTGTTTTGACGGTGGACTGATTGTATTATTTGGCGTTAATAGATTGGTTTTACGCAGCACAAACTTCCTATCCAAGCTGCTAGAGAGCACGAGGACAACTAAGGTAGGCTATAGGCCAACAGGACAGTTGTACATGAAAAAATACATCAATTGGTTACTGATTAGTATGCTGTTGCATCAAACATTCCTTTTACAATCTGCAATGTTTGAATTTCCTACTTGAATGACTGAACAAGTAAATACATTATTGCCACCAGCCAGCATTCTAAATAGCAGCATTGCGACCCTGTAGGCCGATAGCTTCATGAAACATAAACGTTGGGCTTAACATGAGAAAATGACAACCACATCATCTGATAGCATATCGATAGGCAGCCGCGTAGACAATTTCAGAACCATGGACAGCGATCGATAGTATATGCTTTGTGAGTGGCTGAAGCGTTTAAAAATATTAAATGTAGGGAGGGGAGGGCCCAAACTCCGACATTGCGGTGGTTGAGAAACTACGCTACGCCAGTGACGCGCGCGCGCGCACACACACGCACACACAAAACACAGTCGGTCTTGACCTTGCTGGGTCGTTTAGGTATTCAGTGAAATGATGGTGAAATAAAGTTCAAATGGAAAAACCAATCCATCTCTCTCCCTCCTCCCCCAGTATGTGAACCCGGCATTTGAGTGTATGATGGGTTACCACAAGGGAGAGTTGATAGGGAAAGAGCTGACGGAACTCCCCAAGAGTGACAAGAACCGAGCAGATCTTCTAGACACCATCAACACCTGCATCAAGAAAGGAAAGGTGAGAGCGCATTAGACACTGAAAAACCTCGGGACCTCAATGAAGAACATCCATCTATATTTTTTTCCTCCTGTGTTTTCTATTCAGTTGTCCGATTGTAATTCTCTAGGAGTGTTATGGTGTCGTCTGACTATAGTTTTCTCTATGTCTAGGAGTGGCAGGGGATTTACTACGCCAGGAGGAAGTCGGGTGACAGCATACAGCAGCACGTCAAGATCACGCCTGTGATTGGCCAGGGAGGGTAAGTCACTGCCTTCATCGCTTCCACTTAAATAACACGTTTATCTACTCTGGCAAGCCGCTGTCTTCCTCAGTAGATGTGCGTGGGTAAAATCACTGGGGAAGCCAAGCCAATAAAAAAGCCAAAAAGCCAAATTGTGTTGTTTCCTGTATAATCCATTCGTTCAGACTCCACCGTGATATACAATAAGGTCATGACAACAAACAGTCACACAGTGGTGGAATGAATTCAACTACACATATGTTTGTTTCATCACAAACCGGAGAGCAACATCTGTCCGGTGAATTCCACAAAGCAAATATTGCACATTTTGTTACATTACAGACTTATTCTAAAATGGATTAAATTGTTATTTTCCCTCCTCAATCTACACACAATACCCTATAATGACAAAGCAAAAACAGGTTTTTAGAAATGTTTGCAAATCTATAAAAATTATATACACTACCGTTCAAAAGTTTGGGGTCACTTAGAAATGTTCTTGTTTTTGAAAGAAAAGCACATTTTTTGTCCATTAAAATAACATCAAATTGATCAGAAATACAGTGTAGACATTGTTATTGTTGTAAATGACTTTTGTTGCTGGAAACGGCTGATTTTTAATGGAATATCTACATAGGTGTACAGAAGCCCATTATCAGCAACCATCACTCTTGTGTTCCAATGGCACGTTGTGTTAGCTAATCCAAGTTTATCATTTTAAAAGGCTAATTGATCATTAGAAAACTCTTTTGCAATTATGTTAGCACAGCTGGAAACTGTTGTCCTGATTAAAGAAGCAATAAAACTGGCCTTCTTTAGACTAGTTGAGTATCTGGAGCATCAGCATTTGTGGGTTCGATTACAGGCTCAAAATGGCCAGAAACAAAGAACTTTCTTCTGAAACTCGTCAGTCTATTCTTGTTCTGAGAAATGAAGGCTATTCCATGCGAGAAATTGCCAAGAAACTGAAGATCTCATACAACGCTGCGCAAACTGGCGCTAACCAGAATATAAATAGGAGTGGGAGGCCCCGGTGCACAACTGAGCAAGAGGACAAGTAAATTAGAGTGTCTAGTTTGAGAAACAGACGCCTCACACGTCCTCAACTGCCAGCTTCATTAAATAGTACCCGCAAAACACCAGTCTCAACGTCAACAGTGAAGAGACAACTCCAGGATGCTGGCCTTCTAGGCAGAGTTGCAAAGAAAAGGCAATTTCTCAGACTGGCCAATAAAAAGAAAAGATTAAGATGGGCAAAAGAACACAGACACTGGACAGATTAACTCTGCCTAGAAGGCCAGCATCCCGGAGTCGCCTCTTATGTAAATAAGGTATTTCTGTTTTTTAATTTTAATACACTTACAAAACTTCGAAAACACTGTTTTCGAAATTATGGGGTTTTGTGTGTAGATTGATGAGTATTCTTTTTTCAATTTAATCAATTTTATAATAAGGCTGTAATGTAACAAAATGTGGAAATAGTCAAGGGGTCTGAATACTTTCTGAATGCACTGTACATGCTTAGTTTAATACACTGGAAACAAAGTTTAAGATACCAAAAACAATTTAGTCCGATCAATTTCTAAATATAGTTTCTAAATATCATGTGTCTGTCCATGGTACTGATTTCTGTCTGTGTGTGTGTTTGCGCGCAATTGAAAAAATTAAAGGCTTTTGCAGACTAGTTGAATGCCAATGCCATCCTCTTCTCTTTCATGTTGGCAAAACGGTCTATGGCTTTCAGTTTGGTTTTCATTGGCTACTTAGCTAGCTAGTTAACGTGATGGTACTTGCTACATCTAGGCTACATATTGAACTTCAATCGTCTCAGGCAAGTGTCACAACATATTCATTCATGATAAGATCAGAACCGCTGTCTTAATCGTTTGGCGTATAAAGAAAATGAAGTACAAACCACAAGTCCAAATCCACATCTCCGTCCATGGCTTAAGAACGGGACGGTTTTGCAAGCTAACTACTGCAGGACATCAACACAAGCAGACAAGAATGATGACATTTTGCTTAGGATGTGATTTGATCGGTGCGAAGCCAAATCCAAACTGGTCTCCCTTGGGGGGTGTTTTTCTGCGCCAGGACAACCCACAGTTGAGCTCAACGCTGATTGGCTAATTATTTTATAATTGTTTTTTCAAGGGAGGCCAAATGCTTGCTGGCATCAATCAATCAAATGCTACGGCGGCAACATGTCATACTCTTTTGTTCCAGACAGCATCAGATACATGGGCTACACATACTGAGACAGAAGGGCGCTGTTTCCCTCGCTCGGATGATTTCTCCGGTGAGATTCAGCCACTTGCGAATTGACAGAAAATTATGAAAACACAGAAAGACAAAATATTATTTTAATTTTTGGGGGTCAAATATTTGTGGAAGCCCGGCTTCCCTTGTCATCCATGAATACACGCCACTGGTCTTCCTCCTAGGAGAACCGCTTACAGTTAATTGGTTGTTAACTGGTTTTTAACTGGTTGTTAACTGGTTGTTTAAATGGTTGGTGGTTGACAGGTTGTTAACTGGTAACTGGTTACATATGGTTCCCAATCTAATATGCTTTTCTTTCAATCTCTTTACAGAAAGATCCGCCATTTTGTGTCCATCAAGAGGCCCCACAGTGACAACAACAAACAGGTGAGCCATGCAGCCAGTAGTTAGATAAACAGGCATGAAAGTTATTTTTATGTTTCATGTAACCAGAGCAGTCAAGGTGGTCTTAATCATTGGTAGATAGCTACATGATCTATTCTTCAACTATGTGTACATAAGAGAAATATATACCCCGTCAAGAAAATAAAAAAACATTTATTGATCTCCCCTTTTTTTCTGTCAAGTATCACATAACTTCAGTGTGATGTAACTCATATGGCCTCAATGTCTTGTGGATCAATGGCAGCTCTATGCTGTATGGAAGGCAGGTGGTGTTTCCTGTGCTTTTCCCTTATATGCTAGCATTGTAGCTATATGGTACACATGCAACCTCAAGTGGATCAGGGACAGCCCTATGATAGCCATGTGAAGACCATTTTTCTACTACTGTATGATGCCTTTCATTGCAGTACAATGTGTATGGCAACTGCTCTGCATCCGACCGCAAGGCTCCCTGCCATCCAGGACCTCTATACCAGGCGGTGTCAGAGGAAAGACCTAAAAATTGTCAAAGACTCCAGCCACCCAAGTCACAGTCTGTTCTCTCTGCTAACGCACGGCAAGCTGTACCGTAGCAACAAGTCTGCGACCAAAAGGCTCCTGAACAGCTTCTATCCCAAAGCCATAACACTGCTGAACAGTTCATTAAATGGCTACCCGGACTTTCTGCTTTTCACCCCCTACCTAAATGTGCATAGTACTTCCATCAATCATCGAAACGACATGTACATATTACCTCAATCAATCACCCCAACTGCCTTGTACCTCCTGCACTGACTCAGTACCAGTGCTCCTTGTATATAACCCATATGTAGCCTTGTTATTGTTATTTAATTGTTACTAGTTTCTTTTGATCTATTTGTTCATTTTCTTACTTTTTAACTGCATTGTTGGGAAAGGGCTCGTAAGTAAGCATTTCACGGTAAAGTCGACACTTGTATGTTACAAATGTAATTTAATTTGAATATGTTGGCCTCACGTGTTCTG
Source organism: Salvelinus sp. IW2-2015 (assembly GCF_002910315.2). Classification (NCBI taxonomy): domain Eukaryota; kingdom Metazoa; phylum Chordata; class Actinopteri; order Salmoniformes; family Salmonidae; genus Salvelinus; species Salvelinus sp. IW2-2015. The sequence continues at coordinate 11,674,541 of NC_036844.1, read as the reverse complement.
TACCAGTCTGACAGACAGCACTATGCTATGTGGTGGTCATTGCAAGTCCACTCTACTGTGTATGTACAGTACCATGTGAGTAAGAGAAGTTGTCTAATGTCTGTGGACCTACTGTAAGTTGCTTTGGCATGCTAGCATTGTTATGGCATTTATGGCATCTGTAGTCTATAGTGGCCTGTATTGTTTTGGCTTGCTCACGAGCACGAGGTGCTCAGTAGGGTTGTAGGCTAAGAGCTAGTGTTCATGCTAAGCTAAGCTAGCGCTAAGCTACAATAAGCATCCCCTGCTAAGGCCTGAGAGGGCTAGCAGCCAGTCACCGCCAGAGCTATTAATACCTTCAGGCCAAGTTAGCTGCTCTCTGACCTGTGCTACGCTAGGCTAGCTAGCCGCTGCCTTTCATCTGCTGTCTCTGACTGGCGGTGAGTCCGATGTTTGCATCTGCGTGCCAAAGCCGAGCGATGTTCTGTTCTCTCTCCTGACTCTTATCCTTGGGAATTACTAGGTTTTCTCTGGTCCTACATGTGATAGATCTCCTCATCCTATTTGTTTAGCATTATAACATTTAAAAGAGATTTGTTTTTCATCTCAATGGGGGACAGTGGGTTAAGTTTAGCAATTTTTTACATTCATCTTCACTCTGTCAAGGGAAATATAGTATTCTTTCTAACAAAAATATCTACACTGAAAATAAATATAAACACAACATGCAACGATTTGAAAGATTTACATGAGTTACAGTTCATATAAGGGAATCAGTCAATTGAAATAAATTCATTAGGCTCTAATCTATGGTTTTCACATCACTGGGAATACAGATATGCATCTGTTGGTAACAGATACCTTAAAGATAGGGGCGTGGATCAGAAAACCAGTCAGTGTCTGGTGTGACCAGGATTTGCCTCATGCAACGCAACACATATCCTTCTCATAGAGTTGATCAGGCTGCTGATTGTGGCCTGTGGAATGTCGTCCCACTCCTCTTCAATGGCTGTGAGAAGTTGCTGGATATTGGCCGGAACTAGAACACCCTGTCGCACACGTCGATCCAGAGCATCCCAAACATGCTCAATGAGTGACATGTCTGAATAGTATGCAGGCCATGAAAGAACTGGGACATTTTCAGCTTCCAGGAAATGTGTACAGATCCTTGCGACATGGGGCCATGCATTACCATGCTGAAACATGAGGTGATGGCGGCGGATGAATGGCATGACAATGGACCTCAGGATCTCGTCACGGTATCTCTGTGCATTCAAAATGCCATCGATAAAATGCAATTGTGTTCATTCATTATTCCTGCCCTTACCATAAACCCAACACCACCATGGGACACTCTGTTTACAACGTTGACATCAGCAAACCTTTCGCCCACACGACACCATACTGCCCGGTACAGTTGAAACCGGGATTAATCCGTGAAGAGCACACTTCTCCAGTGAGCCAGTGGCCATCGAAGGTGAGCATTTGCCCACTGAAGTCGGTTACGACGCCAAATTACAGTCAGGTTAAGACTTTGGTGAGGATGACGAGCACGCAGATGAGCATCCCTGAGACGGTTTCTGACAGTTTGTGCAGGAATTCTTTGGTTGTGCAAACCCACAGTTTCATTAGCTGTCTGGGGGGCTAGTTTTAGATTATCCTCCAGGTGAAGAAGTCAAATGTGGATGTCCTAGGCTGGTGTGGTTACACGTGGTCTGCAGTTTTTGAGGCAGGTTGGACGTAATGCTAAATTCTCTAAAATGATGTAGAGAAATTTACATTCAATTCTCTGGCAACAGCTCTAGTGGACATTCCTGCAGTCAGCATGCTAATTGCATGCTCCCTCAAAACTTGAGACATACAGTGCATTCGGAAAGTATTCAGACCCCTTGACTTTTTCCACATTTTGTTACATTACAGCCTTATTCTAAAATAGATTTTTTTTAATTACATCATCAATCTACACACAATACCTCATAATGCCAAAGCAAAAACTGATTTTAGCCATTTTTGCAAATGTATATAAAAAACTGATATCACATTTACATAAGTATTCAGACCCTTTTCTCAGTACTTTGTTGAAACACCTTTGGTAGCGATTATAGCCTCAAGTCTTCTTGGGTATGATGCTGAAAGCTTGGCACATCTGTATTTGGGGAGTCTCTCCCATTTTTCTCTGCAGATCCTCTCAAGCTCTGTCAGGTTGGATGCAGAGTGTCGCTGCACAGCTATTTTCAGGTCTCTACAGAGATGTTCGATCGGGTTCAAGCCCGGGCTCTGGCTGGGCCACTCAAGCACATTCAGAGACTTGTCCCGAAGCCACTCCTGCGTTATCCTGGCTGTGTGCTTAGGGTCGTTGTCCTGTTGGAAGGTGAACCTTCGCTTCAGTCTGAGGTCCTGAGCGCTCTGGAGCAGGTTTTCATCAAGGACCACTCCGTTCGTCTTTCCCTCGATCCTGACTAGTCTCCCAGTCCCTGCAGATGAAAAACATTCCCACAGCATGATGTTGCCACCACCATGCATCACCGTAGGGATGCTGCCAGGTTTCTTCTACACGTGACGCTTGGCATTCAGGTCAATGACTTCAATCTAGGTTTCATCAGACCAGAGAATCTTGTTTTTCATGGTCTGAGAGTCCTTTAGGTGCCATTTGGCAAACTCCAAATGGGCTGTCAAGTGCCTTTTACTGAGGAGTGACTTCCGTCTGCCACTCTACCATAAAGGCCTGGTTAGTGGAGTGCTGCAGAGATGTTTCTTCCTTCTGGAAGGTTCTCCCATCTCCACAGAGGAACTCTGGAGCTCTGTCAGAGTGACCGTTGGGTTCTTGGTCACCTCCCTGACCAAGGCTCTTCTCCCCCGACAGGTGTGTGCCTTTCCAAATCATGTCCAATCAGTTGAATTTACCACAAGCGGATTCCAATCAACTTGTAGAAACGTCTCAAGGATGATCAATGGAAACAGGATGCGACTGAGCTCAATTTTGAGTCTCATAGCAAAGGGTCTGAATACTTATGTAAATAAGGTAATAATTTATGTTTTTTGTTTGTAATAAATTTGCTAAAATTTCAAATGTTATTTAATCCATTTTATGATCAAGCTGTAATGTAACAAAATGTGGAAAAAGCCAAGGGGTCTGAATACTTTCCGAATGCACTGTTTGTGGCATTGTGTTGTGTGTCAAAACTGCACATTTTAGAGTGGCCTTTTATTGTCCCCAACTTGCATCTGTGTAATGATCATGCTGTTTAATCAGCTTTTTGATATGCCACACCTGTCAGGTGGATGGATTATCGGGGCAAATGAGAAATGCTCCCTAACAGGGATGTAAACAAAACAACATTTGAGAGGAATAAGCTTTTTGTGCGCATGGAACATTTCTGAGATTTTTTATTTCATCTCATCAAACATGGGACCAACTCTTTACATGTTGCGTTTATATTTTGGTTCAGTATACATATATTTCAGGATGTTGTATATTGCTGGAAATAATCAGAATTCATCTTAATATTACCGTTTTGAAAACATAGCTTGTCCAAAAAAAGTGGTCTCTTGGCACAATTTACCCTGGGTATGGGGTAAATCTAGCCGCGGCACAGGGTAAGTTAAGATGCCTACAAATTTCTGTACTAAATTAAATATTACCACTACCTTTTTAAAACCATGTCTATCTTTATTCCCAAACACAATTCATCACATTTGCTTTTTGTTTTTTTATAATTTTAATCATCTTTAACACAGGCTTAACACCATACAAACACTTTGTACTTTTTTAAAAGCTTTTAACATAGGCCAGGTCCTGTTGTTACCTCATATCCCAGCGATAATGGCTTGCATTACCCCTGGGAAGAAAACACTTTTTGACTTAATTAGCCCGTACTATCTACTTTGGTTTTGATACAGTGCCTTGCAAAAGTATTCATCCCCCTTGGCGTGTTTCCTATTTTGTTGCGTTACAACCTGTAATTTAAATGGATTTTTATTTGGATTTCATTTAATGGACATACACAAAATACTCCAAATTGGTGAAGTGAAATGAAAAAAAATGTTGGAGAAAAAAAAACGGAAAAGTGGTGCATGCATGTGTATTCACCCCCTTTGCTATGAAGCCCCTAAATAAGATCTGGTGCAACCAATGACCTTCAGAAGTCACATAATTAGTTAAATAAAGTCCACCTGTGTGCAATCTAAGTGTCACATGATCTGTCACATGATCTCAGTATATATACACCTGTTCTGAAAAGCCCCAGAGTCTGCAGCACAACTAAGCAAGGGGAACCACCAAACAAGCGGCACCATGAAGACCAAGGAGCTCTCCAAACAGGTCAGGGACAAAGTTGTGGAGAAGTACAGATCAGGGTTGGGTTATAAAAAAATATCAGAAACTTTGAACATCCCACGGAGCACCATTATATCCATTATTAAAAATTGGAACGAATATGGCACCACAACAGACCTGCCAAGAGAGGACCGCCCACCAAAACTCACAGACCAAGCAAGGAGGGCATTAATCAGAGAGACAACAAAGAGACAAAAGATAACACTGAAGGAGCTGCAAAGCGGAGATTGGGGTATAGGACCACTTTAAGCCATACACTCCATAGAGCTGGGCTTTACGGAAGAGTGGCCAGAAAAAAATCCATTGCTTGAAGAAAAAATAAGCAAACACGTTTGTTGTTCACCAAAAGGCATGTGGGAGACTCCCCAAACATATGGAAGGTACTCTGGTCAGATGAGACTAAAATTGAACCTTTTGGCCATCAAGGAAAACGCTATGTCTGGCGCAAACCCAACACCTCTCATCACTCCAAGAACACCATTCCCACAGTGAAGCATGGTGGTGGCAGCATCATGCTGTGGGGATGTTTTTCATCGGCAGGGACTAGGAAATTGGTCAGAATTTAAGGAATGATGGATGGCGCAAAATACAGGGAAATTCTTGAGGGAAACCTGTTTTTCTTCCAGAGATTTGAGACTGGGACGGAGGTTCACCTTCCAGCAGGACACTCGGGGGGTTTAAGGGGAAACATTTAAATGTCTTGGAATGGCCTAGTCAAAGCCCAGACCTCAATCCAATTGAGAATCTGTGGTATGACTTAAAGATTGCTGTACACCAGCGAAACCCATCCATCTTGAAGGAGCTGGAGCAGTTTTGCCTAGATGGAAGGGCAAAAATCCTAGTGGCCAGATGTGCCAAGCTTATAGAGACATATCCCAAGAGACTTGCAGCTGTAATTGCTGCAAAAGGTGGCTCTACAAAGTATTGACTTTTGGGGGGTGAATAGTTATGCACGCTCAAGTTTTCTGTTTTTTTTTTAAACTTATTTCTTGTTTGTTTCACAATAAAAAATATTTTGCATCTTCAAAGTGGTAGGCATGTTGTGGAAATCGAATGATGCAAACCCCCAAAAAATATATTTTAATTCCAGGTTGTAAGGCAACAAAATAGGAAAAATGCCAAGGGGGTGAATACTTTCGCAAGCCACTGTACCTATATATATTTGAAACCATCATGAAACCTATAACACAACCATTTCATTTGACTTTGTGAAAATCAATTTTTTTGGACCTAACTCTCTCCATGTGGTTTCTACCTTCACAGACTCCATGAAATTATAAATATTTGGTCAAAATATGAATTTTGTGTATGGTTTGCTAGAAACACGTGTGGCTCAATTCACCCCTTTGGCTCAACTTACCCCACTCTCCCCTATAGTTAAAGGATACATAGAAGTAGAAATCAAGTGATGTGCTGAGCACTGCTGACTAAGGGAAAAGTCCATTCTGGGAAAGAACTGAAAGTAGCACACCCATCTCCTCTTCATTGCAGTGTGATTTATGGTGTTGCCCCAACTGCCCTTACAGTACTTTTCTGATTTGGAATCCTTGCGGCCAACTGTTGTCAAGACAGCAGTGTTGTACTTCCAAAAACATTCCTTACCTCAGGACACTTCAACGAGAGACTATCCAGGAAAATAAAGAAAAAGGAGCAGTCTGTTTCTGCGTAGACCTGATAGATTTATTGACGAATTGTTAGTGGGCGTGGCGTTTGGCCAGAGCGATATGGATGGGTAGCCAGGCAGAGTTGCTTTGAGCACTAAACAGAATTATTCCTCTTTCTGGTCTTTCCCAGCGGGACACTTGGCCGGTGTCCCTAGTTTGCATGTTATAGTCTAGTTGTTGAGTAGACAGCAGGGTCTGTAAGTAGACCTTCACCATGTAGGAGTCTGACCTATTTCTATTTAACTGTCCCCCCTCTGCTCTCTCTGTCTTTCATTCTCATCACATGCACTCCCCCCCCCCCCCCCCRCTCTCTCAATTCAATTCAAGGGGCTTTATTGGCATGGGAAGCATATGTTAACATTGCCAAAGCAAGTGAAATAGATAATATACAGAAGTGAAATAAACAATAAAAATGATCAGGTAACATTACACTCACAGAAGTTCCAAAAGATTAAAGACATTACAAATGTCATATTATGTATATATACAGTGTTGTAAAGATGTGCAACTGGTTAAAGTACAAAAGGGAAAATCAACAAACATAAATATGGGTTGTATTTACAACCCATATAGTGTTTGTTCTTCACTGGTTGACCTTTTCTTGTGGCAACAGGTCACAAATCTTGCTGCTGTGATGTCACACTGTGGTATTTCACCCAGTAGATATGGGAGTTTATCAAAATCGGGTTTGTTTTTTATTTCTGTGTGGATCTGTGTAATCTTTAGGGTAATATGTGTCTCTAATATGGTCATACATTTGGCAGGAGGTTAGGAAGTGCAGCTCAGTTTTCATCTCATTTGTGGGCAGTGTGCACATAGCCTGTCTTCTCTTGAGAGCCATGTCTGCCTACGGCGGCCTTTCTCAATAGCAAGGCTATGCTCACTGAGGCTGTACATAGTCAAAGCTTTCCTTAAGTTTGGGTCAGTCACAGTGGTCAGGTATTCTGCCACGGTGTACTCTCTTTTTAGGGCCAAATAGCATTTTAGTTTGTGTTAATTAGTTTTGTTCATTCTTTCCAATGTGTCAAGTAATTGTTTTCTCATGATTTGGTTGAGTCTAATTGTGTTGCTGTCCTGGGGCTCTGTGGGGTCTGTTTGTGTTTGTGAACAGAGCCCCAGGACCAGCTTGCTTAGGGGACTCTTCTCCAGGTTAATCTCTCTGTAGGTGATGGCTTTGTTATGGAAGGTTTGGGAATCACTTCCTTTTAGGTGGTTGTAGAATTTAACGTCTCTTTTCTGGATTTTGATAATTAGTGGGTATCGGCCTAATTCTGCTCAGCATGCATTATTTGGTGTTTTACGTTGTACACGGAGGATATTTTTGCAGAATTCTGCATGCAGTCTCAATTTGGTGTTTATCCCATTTTGTGAATTATTGGTTGGTGAGCGGACCCTAGACATCACAACCATAAAGGGAAATGGGTTCTATAACTGATTCAGCGACTGGAGGCCGTCGTTGGAGACTCCGGACTGGAGGCCGTCGCTGGAGGCTCCGGACTGGAGAACGTCGCTGGAGGCTCCGGACTGGAGAACGTTGCTGGAGGCTCCGGGCTGGAGACCGTCTCTGGAGGCTCCGGGCTGGAGACCGTCTCTGGAGGCTCCGGGCTGGAGGCCGTCTCTGGAGGCTCCGGGCTGGAGGCCGTCTCTGGAGGCTCCGGGCTGGAGGCCGTCTCTGGAGTGAAGAGACACACAGGAGGCCTGGCTCTGGGAGCAGGCACAGGACTCACCAGGCTGGGGAGACATAGAGGAGGCTTCTTCCTTGGCCGAGGCACCGGATACACTGGGCCGTGGAGGCGCACTGGCGGTCTCGAGCGCAGAGCTGGCACAACCCGTTCTGGCTGGATGCCCACTTCCACCCGGCAAATGCGGGACGCTGGCACCGAGCACACCGGCCTGTAAATGCTCAACCGAGACACAGTGCGCATCACCCCATAGCACGGGACCTGACCAGTCACATGCTCGCCACGGTTAGCACAGGTCTCCAACCTGACTCAGCCACACTCCCCGTGTGCTCCCCCCAAAACAGTTTTTGGGGCTGCCTCTCGGGCTTCCTTGCCAGCCGTGTTCCCTCATAATGCTGCCGCTCCGCCTTAGCTGCCTCCAGTTCCTCCCTTGGACGGCGATACTCCCCAGCCTGCCTCCAGGGTCCCTTACATCCAGGATCTCTTCCCATGTCCAGGAGTCCTCTCTACCACGCTGCTTGGTCCTTTGGTGGTGGGAAGTTCTGTCACGGCTGTTGAAAGGAGAGGAGGTGCAGCGTGGTTAGCGTACATTTTCTTTATTTAATCAAAAATTATGCCAAACAAAACAATAAACACTACAAAAACAAACCGTGAAGCTCAAAGGCAAAGTGCCCTAAACAAAGTCAACTTCCCACAAAGACAGGTGGAAAAAAGGGCTACCTAAGTATGGTTCTCAATCAGAGACAATGATAGACAGCTGCCTCTGATTGAGAACCACACCCAGCCAAACACAAAGAAATACACAACATAGAACATAGAATATCCACCCCAACTCATGCCCTGACCAAACCAAAATAGAGACATAAAAAGGATCTCTAAGGTCAGGGCGTGACAAACGGTGTCTAGAACGGTGTCTGGAATTTGTATTTGTGGTGCTGGCTTTTTTGGAACACCATTAGTTTGGTCTTACTGAGATGAACTGGCAGGGCCCAGATCTGACAGAATCTGTGCAGAAGATCTAGGTGCTGCTGTAGGCCCTCCTTGGTTGGTGACAGAAGCACCAGATCATCTAGACATTTGACTTCAGATTCTAGTAGAGTGAGGCCGGGTGCTGCAGACTTTTCTAGTGCCCTTGCCAATTCGTTGATATATACAGTATGTTGAAGAGGGTGGGGCTTAAGCTGCTTCCCTGTCTCACTCCATGGGCCGTGGGAAGAAATGTGTGTGTTTTTTGCCTATTTTAACTGCACACTTGTTGTTTGTGTACATGGATTTTATAATGTTGTATGTTTTTCCCCCAACACCACTTTCCATCAATTTGTATAGCAGACCCTCATGCCAAATTGAGTCAAAGGCTTTTTTGAAATCAACAAGCATGAGAAGACTTTGCCTTTGTTTTGGTTTGTTTGTTTGTCAATTAGCGTGTGCAGGGTGAATACGTAGTCTGTTGTACAATAATTTGGTAAAAAGCCAATTTGACATTTGCTCAGTACATTGTTTTCACTGAGGAAATGTATGAGTCTGCTGTTAATGATAATGCAGAGGATTTTCCCAAGGTTGCTGTTGACGCATATCCCATGGTTGTTATTCTCTCTATCTATCTCTCGTTCTTTGTCTTTCTCTCTCTCCCATCTCTCTCTCTCTGTCTCTCTCTCTCTTTCTCGTTCTTTGTCTCTCTCTCTCTCTCCCTCTCCCATCACTCTCTCTTTCTCTTTCCCCCCTCTTCCTCTCTCTCCACTCACAGTCATCATCCATATTCCTGAATGTTTCCCCATGCAGCCCCAGCCAGTGTAATGTACTGTGTTTTACTTCATATATGTTTGTGCATTCCAGCCCAAGGAGGCCATTAAGATGCAAGCCAGCTAAATCTGGCAACCTCCTGTGTCATCAGCAGTGTTTAATCCTATTTCCCCTATTTGGTGCGCACTGGAGAAAACGAGAGACGGAGAGATAGAGAAGGAGGGAGAGAGAAGAGAGAGATTGTTGAGAGTGAACTGGAAGCAGTTGTCTTGTGCCCTGATACATCCTGTTGTGCCCGATGACAGGGGCAGATTGCATTAGACCTAGAGCAAGCTAAGTTGTAGATAGAGAGAGAAAAAGTCTACTGCTGTCTTTTGAAAGACCAGTGCAGGAACATTAGAGTGTGTCTCACTGCCCAGCTGGCAAGCAGGTATCAGACCACTGCTGGCTCTGATCCAGCACACCACTGTAGACAAGCCCATATCAAACTATCAGACCTGTGTTGACAGCCAATGCCGCTAGCAGCCCAACAGAACTGACTGTAGCCAACAGACAGTCTGCCTGCTGCTGTTAGTAGTGCTGGCTTCCATGGTTGGGGTCAATTCCAATTGAATTTGAAATTCCAATTAAATTCTTGAATTAACTCTTGAATTGAATTCTTGAATTGAATTCGAATTTCACCAGTCTTCAAGTTATGGAATTGGATTTTAATTGGAATTAGACTATTTGGACTGTTTGAATTGGGATGGATTTGAAATTGTAAAAACATGTCATCTTTGGAATTGAATTGGAGTTTAATATGTCTACATTTCCCAGTTAATGGAATTAATGAACTTAATATCAAACATTGACTGCAGTCCTAAATAATTTATACTTGTATTTTTCCAGTAAAGCTAGGCTGTCTGAACAGTTACATGAAAGCCTGAATTGAATTGAATTCTAATTGGAATTTGTGGAATTGTTGGGGGTGATATTGAATTGGGAATTTAATTATTGGAATTGACCAACATGGACATGGGAGGGATTTAATTATCTCTAAATTTAAAGACTGACCTGGAATTTGAATTGAATTCAATGGAATTTACAGGGAGATAGAATTGAATTAGAATGAACCCTGCCGGCTACCTGCTGCCACATAGAGCTGATGTGTAACATAGGCAGTGGCAGTACTGACTTTACCTAAGTAAGGTCCCGTTTGAGTCCTGAGTAACGTTGTGTGTCATGGCCAGAGTTAATCCTGAGTCCGTGTGAGGATGCACTAAATGGATCAGAGGTCACTAGTCATCTCAATCCTAAGGGCTCGAACACACCAGTAGCGTCTGCCTGCCGAGAGTTCCCTCTTAGAAAAAAAGGTGCTATGTAGAACCCAGGTGGAACCCTTTTGGGTTCAATGTAGAACCTTTCTACAGAGGGTTCTACCTGAAAACAAAATGGTTCATATGAGGACAGCCAAAGAACCCTTTTTTCTAAGAGTGTACTTGCAAACTGATTTTACATTTAGAATCCCGGGAAAATGTCGGCAGTCAGACGTCAACAATGTGCTGAACGAACGATAGACAAAGAGGAGATCCACATTCGGTGCGGTGTGTGCGACCCTTTACAGAACACTGGAGCCCTGCACGGGCATGAATTTTACGTCATACCCATGTCCCCGACGTTCAGGCCCTACCCAGGCCCGAATGCTTCTGCCAAATTTAAACCCTGTCCGGAACCCGAAATAACTCCCTCAGTTCGTAAATCCATTAGCTCCATTGGCTGTTTGTCTGTCACTTGATCCCTGCGCGCAGGCAGCTCGCTCTGCATGCACCCTGCTCATGGCGCTCTGAGTCTGAGTATCCACAGCAATGGCTCCGCTTGGGCTGCTCTGCTCAATGACGAGACATGAGAGAGCAGTGGTGTTTAGCTACTTTTCGTCATCTAAACTCCGACAAAACCTCAAGAACATTATTGTTTCCTGTGACATAATCTCCCCTGTCTTTATATTTTATGTGGTTGAAGCACTTCTGACACCATGTTTTGATCTTCAGATACAGTCAGATACGACTGTACTTGTACAGCAGAAGAACCAGCAAATGGCTCAAAATGTTAGTGATCAATTTAGTGATTCCCGAGCCATGCCCGTACCCTTGTTATTGTTGAAAAAGAGGCTCTATCCGGCCCTAACCCGATGTATAATGTCGGGGCAAGTCGGGCTCGGGTGGGTAGCAGAGCTCTACATCAAACATCACCTTCATCTCTCTCCTTCTCCTTCTCTCCATCTATCTTTCAGTCCTCTCTATATTTTGTCTTTTTTATTTCTCTCACTCCCTCCATCTCACTCCTTCTCACTTTCTCTGTTCTGTACTACCTCTCCATCTCTCTTTCTCTCTCTCATCTCTCTTATCTCTCGAAGGGGAGCAGTAGAGGTAAACTAAGATGACTCACAGTATCACATCCCAGAAGTCGCCTATAGTTTTGGTTTGATCACCCCTCCCCCATCTGTTATTAAATGCATTTGTATGGGCTAATAGCAGTAAGGCCAAAGACATTTATTCATCATACATATGATATTACATAATATATAACATAGTGGGAGAACTAACAGTATTGAAAAGTACTTAACACTCCGAATTTTTGCAGGTTTTCTACTTACAAAAGCATGTTAGAGGCTGTAATTTTTATCTGGTACACTTAACACTATAAGACGGAACTAAGAAAAAACAAAAATCAGAAATATCATTGTTATTAGATTTTTAAGTAATTAATTTGCATTTTATTGCATGACAATAAGTATTTGATACATCAGAAAAGCAGAACTTAATATTTGGTCAGAAACCTTTGTTTCAATTACAGAGATCATACGTTTCTGTAGTTCTTGACTAGGTTTGCACACACTGCAGCAGGGATTTTGGCCCACTCCTCCCTACAGATCTTCTCCAGATCCTTCAGGTTTCGGGCTGTGCTGGGCAATACGGAGTTTCAGCTCCCTCCAAAGATTTTCTATTGGGTTAGGTCTGGAGACGTGCTAGGCCACTCCAGGACCTTGAGATGCTTCTTACGGAGCCACTCCTTAGTTGCCATGGCTGTGTACTTCGTGTCGTTGTCATGCTGGAAGACCCAGCCACGACCCATCTTCAATGCTCTTACTGAGGGAAGGAGGTTGTTGCCAGATTCTCGCGATACATGGCCATCCATCCTCCCCTCAATACGGTGCAGTCGTCCTGTCCCCTTTGCGAAAAGCATCCCCAAAGAATGATGTTTCCACCTCCATGCTTCACGGTTGGGATGGTATTCTTGGGGTTGTACTCATACTTCTTCTTCTCCCAAACACGGCGAGTGGGTTAGACCAAAAAGCTCTATTTTTGTCTCATCAGACCACATGACCTTCTCCCATTCCTCTCTGGATCATCGCAGATGGTCATATTGGCAAACTTCAGACAGGCCTGGACATGCACTGGCTTAAGCAGGGGACTTGCGTGCGCTGCAGGATTTTAATCCATGACGGCGTAGTGGTGTTACTAATGGTTTTCTTTGAGACTGTGGTCCCAGCTCTCTTCAGGTCATTGACCAGGTCCTGCCGTGTAGTTCTGGGCTGATCCCTCACCTTCCTCATGATCATTGATGCTCCACGAGGTGAGATCTTGCATGGAGCCCCAGACCGAGGGTGATTGACCGTCATCTTGAACTTCTTCCATTTTCTATTATTGCGCCAACAGTTGTTTCCTTCTCACCAAGCTGCTTGCCTATTGTCCTGCAGCCCATCCCAGCCTTGTGCAGGTCTACAATTTTATCCCTGATGTCCTTACACAGCTCTCTGGTCTTGGCCATTGTGGAGAGGTTGGAATCTGTTTGATTGAGTGTGTGGACAGGTGTCTTTTATACAGGTAACGAGTTCAAACAGGTGCAGTTAATACAGGAATGAGTGGAGAACAGGAGGGCTTCTTAAAGAAAAACTAACAGGTCTGTGAGAGCCGGAATTCTTACTGGTTGGTAGGTGATAAAATACTTATGTCATGCAATAAAATGCAAATTAATTATTTAAAAATCATACAATGTGATTTTCTGGATTTTTGTTTTAGATTCCGTCTCTCACAGTTGAAGTGTACCTATGATAAAAATTACAGACCTCTACATGCTTTGTAAGTAGGAAAACCTGCAAATCGGCAGTGTATCAAATACTTGTTCTCCCCACTGTATGTATTTTTTTTGATGACACTTCAAGGGGTCTTAAAGATCAAAACAAATAGCAAATGATCCTTGATTCTTAAAACAATTCCTTCTTAAACAATTCCTTGTTGCTTAGTAGTTTGTTATCCTAACCTGTAATTTACTTAACCTGCTACTGGGGCCGAAGGAACCGTTGATACAGTGGAGCCCGACCAAATCAGATAGACCGACCTCATTATATTTTCTGATGTGACCTTCCAGTGACTGTGAGCTCACAAAAGGAAACAATATTTTCGAGTCGTAATTGTTTGTGCTGTGTTGTGCCTTTTTCTTTTGCATTTGACAAGCGTTTATTACATTTCTTGCACATAAACTCAGCAAAAAAAAGAACGTCACCCCTCCCCACCTACCCTCACCCTTCTCCTCACCTCATCTCCCTTACACCTCTCCCCTCATCCTCCTTACAGCCCATCACGCCCCCCACCCGTCTTTCACCTCACTCTCTGCATGCATCCTGTGCAGCGGCATAACCTTGAGAGCACTTATTTGAGTTATATGTTGACTGTACGTATACTTCTGTGCCTAGCTTGGCAATAGACAATGTGCATTTGGAAGCACTATTGAACCTTATATTGACTGCACTATCCATAGATGATATCCAGCTGAACACCTCACAAGGACTCGTCAGCCTATAGATTGACTCTACCAGTAGTGATACAGTAATTTTAGAGAGTGGTAGAATACTATGCGGCGCAGTAGTGTGGGTAATGTTGAGATCCATGTGGAAGACTGTGCTTATCCTAGTATGCTTACTAGATAATTGCGCTCAAAGATCTTGCAAGACGAGTGAGAGACTCACAGCAGCAGTCTTGACTTGATCGCGCTCTCCTATAGGGGTCGAGGATTTGCACAATGATAAACTGCAGGGATGAACTCTTTCTTACAAAACGCCAGCCAGATTTATTAATGCACTCATGCTCTCTCTCCTCTCTCTCTCTCTCTCTCTCTCTCTCTCGTCTCTCTCTCTCTCTCTTCTCTTCTCTCTCTCTCCTCTCTCTCTCTCTCTCTCTCGCTCCTCGTCTCTCTGTCTGTGATATGGTCCATATCAAACTGCGCTTTCCTCTGTTATTGTCTGTCTTAGGTCAGTAAGGGATTCACAAAGATGGCGAACATTCCCAGTCAGGTAAGCTACACTCCCTCTCTCTTTAATCTTTTAATTCATCATAAAGCCACAGATGTAACTTTCGGGGACTTGTTTCGTGAGACAAAATCCCTGAACCCCCCTCCGTCACGTAAGGATTTCAGACAACTTATCTCAACTGCAAAGTTGAACACTGAACCCTCATAGGCGACGAGAAGTGAGGCCGTTGTCTATCTTTAAGAAATTGTCTCAGTCCTAATCTGGGTCATATCGTCCGTCATCCTGATTTCTTTCTCTTCCCAGAGAGCCATTCCCTGCGTCACAGAGACAGGAGGAAAGAGTCGGTTGATACCAGGTCAATCAGCTCACGTGGCAGTGATGGTGAGTGTGTATGAACACCAGGGTACTGTGCGTACGTCTGTGAGAAATGGTAAGAGAACACTGAGTGAGGGATCTCAATGGAGATAGGGGAAGACAAATATAGAGACAAGAATTTACATTTTTTGGGTCATTTAGCAGAGGCTCTCTACTGGTCCCCCTCCCCTGCGAATTGAACCCACAACCCGGGCGTTGCGAGCCACCAACTAAGCCACACAGGACCTAAGGAGAAGGACACAGAGAGAGGGGGAAGATAGAGAGAGGAAGGAGGTAAAGAGAAAGGGGGATGAGGAGAGCGAACAAAATGAGTCAGATTACAGTACATTATGGAAGGCAGTTGAGCTGTTGGTCTCTGATGACATCCCCCTCACTATGACGCAGCTACTGCTATTTTCATTCGCTGGGCTGAAGTGGTGCTTCTCTTGTCCTCCAACCTCTCTCTCTCTCTTACTCTCTCTTTCTCTCTCTCGTCTGAATTGATGAGGGGAGTCCATAACAGCAGACAAAGGATATCAAGGATCTGGAAAGATTCTGAATGGTGGAAGGGTCTAAGATCTCTCCCAACGTGTTCTCCAATCTCATAAAACATTTCAGAAAAAGACTCAGTGTCATTATCCTCGCAAGAGGAGGGTGCTAGACTATTGAAAACAGGAGTGCCAATCATTTTGAACCTATCTTTTTTTCAATTGTTTTTATTATTATTTCTTTGTCTGAGCAATTGTATTTGTATAAAATAATATAATTTCCCAATTTTTTGGGAGTGTACAATATAGCTGTTTATATAATTAATTTTATACAGTCTTTTTTGCTCGTATGTATCAAGGGTGCCAATAATTTTGGACCCAACTGTACATAACACATCATTGTACAGAGCAGCCTGCCACCACAGGCCCAGTGGTCTGATGTGCTACGTCCGTCATGCATGATTCAGTTCACAAGCTCATATAATATCAACTAGAATGAAATGTTTGACTGGAAGACGAGTATGTTATAGTACTGTAGTCCTGATAACTTATGTCTTGTTGTCTCCAGCACCCAGTCTGCAAAACCGCAGGTACTCATCTGTAGCCAGAATCCACTCAATGACCATAGAGGCCCCCATCACCAAGGTACAGTGCACACAGACGCCACACACTCACACACACACACACATTATCCTCGTGGGGACCTAAAATTCATTTCCATTCAAAGTCCTATTTTCCCTAGCCCCTAACCCTAACCCTTACTTACCCTTAACATAACCCTAAGTTTAACCCTAATCCTAAACTTAACATGTAACCCTAATCCAAACCCTAAACTTAACTCCTAACCCTAAACCTAACCCTAAACCTAAGCCCTAAGCTGAAAAGAACCTTTGTCCTCATAGGGACATGTCCCCACGAGGGAGAATTGTCCTTGTTTTACTATCCTTGTGGGGAATTTGGGGGATTTTAGGTCGCCACAAGGATAGAAGAACCATCAACCCACACACACACAGACACATTCTCCTCTCCTTTCCCACTCTGTGCTCCTTCCAAACCAATAGAGGATGTTCCTAGAACCATACCTGACACTCCCTGAAGCTAGCGCGAGGATGAAGACCTATCAGAGGCCCTCTCAACCACAGAAAGACCACATCACATGGCGAAGATCTGGGACACAACAAGTGTGGTTTGAAGTTCCCATATTGTTGGGACATAACTTCTAGCCGACCAAACTGACAATTGATGGTTCTCAGAATGTCACAGGAATGTTCCCGGAATAGTGCTCTGAGAATCCGATGGAAAGTTCTCCAAACGGTGTTCTCTGAACATTTGCAAACATTCTTGGAATGTTATGCAATTTCAAGCTGTTTACAGTTCTGTGGCCAGTGAAACTCGAAGTCTGTCCATCTGACTGAACAGTGTCCAATAAACCTGATTGGCAAGCATCAGCCTTGATTACAACGTCAGGTTTGCCCTGAAGATTCTAATGATTGTGACAACAGAGTTGAAAGATCTGTCAGTCTAATCTGACTCTTGTGCCAGTCTGAATTTTAAATAAAAATCTAATTCACTGATGAGAGTTCAACAGGAATGGATGGTGATTTGATGGGATAGGTGAAGGCCTTATTTAATTGCACAGATCTGGGATCAGCCTATGACTGAAAGCCTCTCCAGAGACCAGAGTGTAACTCTAGGCTTTATGATGTTCCTATCTTCTCTGACTAGCTGCTTTATTTGTCTATTTGGTTCCCGACAGGATTTCTATGGCATCACATGCAGAGCTCCCTGAAACAGGCTCAAAGAAAGACACTTTCTGTCTGATGAGTCTCTCATAATCTCTCCTCACCTCTCTCTTCCCTCACCTCTCCTCATAATCTCTCCTCACCTCTCCTCTCCTCACCTCTCCTCATAATCTCTCCTCCACTCTCCTCATAAT